>NC_079890.1:4743568-4802563 GCF_024868665.1 Triplophysa rosa
AAACGCAACATTGAAATATCAAAATAAGTGAGGTGGCCAATCAAATGGAAGGAGGCGGGAATTACTGGTTAGAGAGCCGAGCAGTGACCAATCAAATCAAAGAAGACGGAGCTACTGTCACGTCTTCAGCTGTAGTTCAGCAGGAGACGCTTCAGTTTTAAAGTTGAAAGAGTGCTGTGCAGCACACAACATACTGTTAGTGAC
Organism: Triplophysa rosa; assembly: GCF_024868665.1. NCBI lineage: Eukaryota > Metazoa > Chordata > Actinopteri > Cypriniformes > Nemacheilidae > Triplophysa > Triplophysa rosa. The sequence continues at coordinate 4,743,773 of NC_079890.1, forward strand.
TAAAAACATTACTGTTTTATCGTTTAACATTAAAAATGTTGAACAACCGACAGTATTCAGTGATGCAAACGACAAAATGCTGATTTAGTTGAAAAATATGTAATTTATAACTATCTGTCAATTTAGTATTTTATTTGGGAGAAGGTTAAGAATAATTGTGTGCATATTGTAAATTAATTTAATTGTTATCAAGTAAATACACTAACTAAAAAAAGATTCAATCATCCTCTTGGGCTTTGTGAGGCTTAAAAAGGTTGTTTATAGTTTGTGGTTCAAATAAAAATCTTTGCAAATAGTTAAATGCATTGACCAATAGATTCTACAACCTTTGTATGATTGGTCCCTGTATGTTCTGTGGTCAAAATTTAAAGGGACAGTTCTCCAAAAATTTAAAGTAATGAAATTATCAAATGTTGACAATCACTATAGACTTGTAATGCAAGGTTTATGTATTTTTGTTTTTATGACATTCCTACATCCCAAATACAACTACAACTAATATAATTGTTAGATTTAAAGTTTGCGTGCAAATAATCTAACATTGACAATAGATGATTGTATTGGGCCACAAGGGACCCCCAAATAAAATTCAGCTTAGGGCCCCGTAAAGGCTTGGTCCGGCCCTGGTGTCAGTATCTTGAATCTGTTTCTCCTTGTAGGTTGATTTAAATGACACAGATCTAAAATCGGACGAAGTCCCTGTCTTTATTCAGGGCTATAAAGTATCATCTGTAAAAGACTGATATTGTTAATAGTAATACTCAGTATTACTTTAGGCACCTTAATTTTTTATTGTATATATCACAAATAGCAAATATTACAACTTAAACTTGCTTACAGAAACACATTGCACGCATTGAAGGAAGAAATAGATTTGATGTAATAAAAATCCAGAGTCAAGAGCCCAACTAAAGCAAACACTTATCACAGTAATGGTGGTTTATTGAAATTCAAAATTATTTCATCATTAAAAGCATTAATTAACATTGACAAATCAACCATTTTTAACATTGATTCAATGGTTTGTACCTGTTGGCTTGCTGTCTGGGAGTCCCCTACATCCTGAATGTTCTGTGAAGGTCCACCAAATAACGTCCCCACACCATTTAAAAAACTCCACATCGTGACCACCTCGGAATGTTCTGGGAATGTATTCAACACCAGCAGCGACGTTCTGAGAACGTTCTCGGAACAAAACATTTCTTAGGGGGTTCTCACCAAACTCTCTGGGAAAGGGGAAAATACTCTATAGCCTCTTTCTCTGGTTCAACACAAGGTGCTATTCTTCTTTTACCACAGTTTGCAATACGCCATTGAATCAAGGAGGATTGGAGGAGAACTGAATTCCCCTCTATATATTATTTACATACTAAGGTAAGTTTGGCTGAAATTTCCACTCTGCAAAATAATCAGAGGGATCATTCTCTCTACCTACCAAGTGTTCTGAATCGATGTGCTGGCAGGAAGCGGTTGGACAGAAATAAGAGAAGATGAGGTGGAAGAACCATTGGGTTTTCCACTGCCCAAATCACCTGAGGAGGTGGGGTTGGCAGAAGCTTCCACTGGGGGCGCAGAAGGGGGGCCTGGCATGAGACTCCCCCTCAGATTAATTTAACTAGACACAGAGATGTGTTCAGTTTAGCACAGATTGTGTTTTTTAACAACAGTTTTTACTCATAAGACTCATAAAAACTGTGTGTTAAAATGCCATAGCACGCTTTTTTAGTATTTAACAGTGTAGCATCCATAGAATGGCTTAATGGTGCGGAGATCTGTGGCCCAGTGTTTGTTTAAATGAACCTAGAAAATGTTTATATTTGACCCAACCATGATGAAAAGCCCTAGCATTTTGAGGGAGTTCATGTCTTGGGTGCAAATGGACCAGACTTTATCCTGGTAATTAGAAACTGGTTTCGCAAGAATTACCTTTTTTATACACCTGCACTTCAGCCAAAGAGAGAATTTTCTGACTTCCAGGTATAATGACATTCACATATCGCCCTCTCATTCCACCACAGAACAAAGACACAGACTGGGCCGTTACCACAGCACCCAGCACAGCACATCTAAAAAAAGAATATGCAGTCTTTAGTGTTTTGCATTGTTTTTTCCTTTTTCCTTACACTTTTTCGTAAAGCAACATAAACATTCAATTCAATTCAATTCAATTTTATTTATATAGCGCTTTTCACAATGTGCATTGTTCCAAAGCAGCTTTACAGGAGCAAATAAGAAAAACACAGAAAGGTAAAACACAGCACAGTGCATGGTGTTTATAGACCAAGCAAGATCATTATAATAAATAATATCTAATAAATAAATGAATAAATAAATAAATTTATTTTATTTATTTATGGATTGGTTGAGCCTACAGTACATAGATTAGGCATAAACCTATATAAATCAATGTTTATAGTAATAATTATTAAATATTGCATACTACTTCAAACCTTTAAAAATAGGTTACATTTAATTCATCATTTTAATTTTACAAGACAACTAGACTTCTTTAATTGAGTGGCATGGCACAAGTCAAAAATTAAACTGGGATCTACACATGGGCGCCGGAAGCACAAAATGGATACAAATGGGGGTCCTCTCCAGAAAAAAACAATTGAGTGTAAAAAATGACACCACTTTACATGCAGCTTCAGTGGTTTAGTAAAAAAAGATGTGACAAATAGTTTTGGCGCTATCGACGCAAGTTCGAATCCGCCTTTTGCCGAACTGGCTCTTCTGCATTTTCACATATCACAATCACTATCAATAGGCATTTATTAAAAAAAAAGAAAATATTTGATTTGAATAGATGTTTAATAATAAAGTGTATGGTTAGTGGAGGTCTTTATTGTTCAACAATTAGTTGGTATCCATTAAATAACTTGAATAAATATAATCATTTACACTCTATTATTATTGTATAATGTACAACTATAGGTTACCTTGCTGTGTTGAAACGAAAAGGGGTTTAATTTACATGGACTCTGAATGAGCCAGATGGAATGGATTTAATGAGGCAGCAGCATCGAAGTCAAGGCTGTAATTTTTATTTTTTAGTTACTCCTCAAGTGGAATGGATTTGACAGACGCTCTGCACTAAACTAGAGACAGTACAAGTGAGTGGGTCCTGTCCCACCCACATACACCATGGTTCTGAACGTCTGCTTAATTTAATACCCTTTATCCTTCATCAATAACTATCAATACAAAGTTGCATGAATAACCAAACCTAGGATTATTGTTGCCGTTGTTTTCCAGAGAATTTCCAATATGAATTTCTGCTCCATTGAGGCGTTCGCCACAGCACGAAACTCTGTTAGTGATGACAATTTCAGCAATGTGGTAAGAATCCAGAAGGTCCAGCCTCCACCAGGGGTTGTCAGTGGAGGCCGCCGTACTTGAGAAGGTTGAGGGCTGACCGTCAATGGCATATGCAGCCACATACGGATGATAATTGGATGACTGTACAGTCTTTCCCCTTAATGCCAAATTCTCTAGAAAGGGTTTAAGAGATTTTAAAATTGCCATGTATCAGGAATATTTACTGAAATGTTAAGATTTGTTTCTTTATATGTTGTTGTTCTAGTAAAGGATGTTTATAGTTGTTACCTTCTTGCTGGGGTGTGCTGGCTTGTGTAGTGAAGTAAACTCCTGCTCCTTAAGAAAGCAAAAGGCAAATGATATGTTTGTTTGTTTATTTAAATACTGTCCAATGTGAACAAACATGTCATTTATAAGCCAAGAACATTTAACAAAAGCAACATCTTTTGAAATCAGTATATTAGGAGGCAAATTTCAGCTAATTTATGATCTGTCACAAAAAGACAAATACAGTAAAGCCTGTTAAAGATTAATTGTTTTTAATCAAGTGACCGCTCCAAAAATGATCTGCAATGATCTCTGCCAGTAGATGCTTTGAACGCTGTACAGGAAACGACTGAGGTGCATTCACTAAAACTAGTCTTGCATGTCACATTACATCATCTGCACATATCTGACTTAAACATAACTGACAATACACAACAAATAATCTGCGCTGGTTTATTTGTATGGAAGCAACAGCAAAGATAAAAAAACCCAGCATAATGTGGCAATATTTGCTTTGGGCAACATGAGGCAATATTTGCTTGGGGTAACTAACCCTATTTTAAAAGAAACGTTTCCCCAAGCAATAAGCCTTTTTAACAAGAGTTTAAAACTGTGTCTCCATGTGGTAAAGTTACTTCTGCTATAGATTAGAACCTATTGTTATGGAATACTCTTGTGTCATTTAAAGCTTTTCTTCATTTATATGTACTATCCTTTTCTGCGACTTTAATATATATTAAACATGAAAGTTAATATTTGTCCATTTATCTATTTTGTGCACACTGTGTTTCCTTTAACATTTAAAATGAAACATTTAACACTAACAAGTGTTTCGATTTACTGAAAAAGACGAATAATTGAAAAACAACACATAATTAATAAAAATCCTCTAGAAATGCATTTACGCAAAGCAGGCCCGGATTAAGAATTCAGGGGCCCCAGGGCACAAGTGTCTTGTAGACACTTGTTGTCCTTTGGTTAAACTTTATTTGTGTAAGCACCTCGCGACTCACGTTCTTGTGTAAGCGTGTGTGTTAAACGGTATTAACGAATATTATAGGTATACTTACACTAGTCTGTGTAAGTAAACATTTTGCAAAGCACTCTGGATTTTCTAATAACGAAGGCTAAAAATCGGTAAAGTAAGGCAGTTAGACCTGATCAACATTATATCAAAATTCATTATTTGGCGAAGAAACACTACCAAATACATGTAAACAATTCTTACCTTTTGAGATTTTAAAGACAACCGTGAGGGTATTCTAGCCTGTGGATTATATTTACAACAATAAAGCCGTTTTCATTTACATATTTTCAGTTTAGTGACTTAGCGCGACATTTAACAAATCACCATAAAAAGCGGCGATTTTGGCTACATTCTTTCACACAGCCTCGTAACCACATGCATATTTACAGACGAAATGTGTTCATGTTTATACATTCAAACAGTCGATAACAGTGACAGGTTGTTGGAAACGCTGTTTTGTACTTATTTCATTCAGGAGTCACCTGTGGAATGTGCTGCTTCTTCCTGCCGCTCACTGAGATCCCTGCGCGGGGGAAAGGAGACATTGCGCTCGCGGGACAGCACTGGCGACATTTTCCCACTGAATGAAAGCTTTATCGGAAGGTCGCTGGATATTTCGCTTTGTGCTTCTCCTGAACAAAAGCTGCTAAAGAGCTTGTAATTTACTAAATCAAGAGACAGACTTGCGTACGTTAGAAACACTGTTTTGTGTGCGCACTTGCGTGTGTGCGGGCCAGACAGGCACACTGCAGAATTAATATAGCGATAACATGGTTATGTTACATTTTCTCCCCCCTCCTTGGACCCCAAGCGCGCATGGGCCCCTGGGCCGGTGCCCATAATGCCCATTGGATAATCCGGCCCTGACGCAAAGCATGCAACACAAATTATTCATGTAGTCCCATCTTGAATGGATTAAGATATATGACTGAACATGAAAAGATTATGTTGTGTCAAAATTTCTTTGTTCAAAATAGTTGAATTAACTTGTTTTAAATAGTACCAAAATTCATTTTTTCACGCTGCCATGGGAAATTAATTGATGGTAATTGTTTTCACATTGTTTACCAACAAAAATATGAGGACAAGTTATCAGTGCCATTATAGAAATTTATTTGCAATGTCCAATAACAGGAGTTACCAAAATAATGTCATTTTGACATGTAAATTAGCCAGAGAAACTAGTTATGAGCCATTTGAAATGAGCATTTCTTTAACAAAATGTACACTTAACCTAAGGACACTTACCGTAAAGCACAAAGAGACACCTGAACACCCACATCTCACTTCTTAAGCTTAAACACGGCTCCTTCCTTCTTTCAGTTGATATACTGTATATCAGAACAGATATAATTATACATATTAATATACTGATATATACATATTATAATACTGATTTACAATTTGAGTATTTTCTTTTCTCACAAGTATGCATTTAAAAAGAAAAAAACATACCTTGTTTTTCCCCTTCTTTTCTATTTCTCACACTAGTCTGTTTCTTTTTCAGCTGTTCTCTGTTTTCTATCGACGACCAAATGGAAACATTTTTGTCAAACTCATGTTTAAATGTATGCAAAGCAAGACTGCTCTTTTGTTAAGCAAATTCTTTCTAAGAACCTTCATGTCAAATTGTCATGATCCAGTCCTCCTTGTCAGGTGTTTTCTAGTTTTGTGGACATGACACTACCATGTCTTTTGTGCTTGTTGTACCATTGTTTTTTTTCATAGTGCCATGTGCTCTCCTGGGGCCTGTTTCAGAAAGGAGGTTAGTGAAAACTCTAAGTATATTAACCCTGAAATGAGGGAAACTCTGGGTTTTCTGTTGCAAAGTATGTCAAACCCTAGAATGCGGGGTAACTCAAGCTCGTTTCTAAAAGAGAGGTAACTTATACTCAGAGTCAGTAACGATAGTAACTTACTCTGTGAACCTAACCTAGTAGGGAGCAGGTTTTCATTAGTAATCCCAGAGTTTCTTTCGAGCTCCTCTTAATTTTAAAGCGCAAGTGGTGTGCTTCATTCATTAATACAGTCATTTATGGCACACATTTTGATCACACGGGCACAATCTCAGTGACTCAAATGTCATGTTCGCGTTGTTAACGCAATGCTCTTACCACTGAGCTACAGGAAAGCTACGAGACGGTTGGCACCGTAGTAGTAATTGGTGCAATACAGTTCCTTTCAAACATTTAATGGTCCTTCGAGCTGGATGTTATAACCGTCTCAGCAATGATGTCCAGACCCAGAGAGAAAACAGTAGATGATGAAGTGGTCAGACCGCGCAGAATTGCTCGACAGCCATTGTATTTTCAGGACTATGAGGTTAGTCACCATCAGAGGCACCTTACATTTGCAGATGAGCAGGTGAAATGAGAGAGGAGAGCAAGCAGCTGAGGGACGATGTGCAACGCATTTCAGACATAATCGCTAGTTCTCCTGTATTAGCTCCGCTACAGGGTTTATCACATTCGCAGTGTTCTCGTGCGGATGATAGGGTATCTTCTACACCAGTGGCTACTAGCATTTTGGCCTCACAGCAGGAAGATCAAAATCCTCGTCAATCTGAACCACCATTTGTGCCCCCTAGGGATGATTCCCTGCACACACTTCGTGATAGTCATCCAGGTCTTATCGAAGATCTTACTAATCATCTAAAGAGAGTAAGCAGGCTGAGTGGTAACCAGTTACAGTCAGGGCAGTCAACACCTCAGTACACAGAACCCCCTAATAGTGGGAATTACTCACCGCAACATGTTCCTGGCCATAGCGCTAATGTCCGTGGTTTGCAGCATCGTCGGTCTGAGTCTCCTTACGGAGAGGCAGAGTATGCCATGTCGTTGCAACCCAATCCGCCACTCTACACCCCTCGAGATATCAGTCGTTCTCTTGCAGATGTACAAGCTTCTCATTCACAACCAGAGTATCGGTCCATTAGAAATCTTCATGATCCGTGCTTTGGAGACAGAATGCACCCTTCACAGAGAGCTGCCTTACCAGAGCACTCAAGTCCTTATTGTCAACAGGATCGGGGATCAGACCACTGTCGTAGCAATGAACGGCTGTATCCCTCTGATCGTACATATTCAATGTTTGATCAAGATCTTAATCGTCCTTGGCACCCACTGCCAGTGCAATATCGTGGGCCTACACCCACAATACCAAATTTCATTCATGATGATCCACAAGAGTTTTTCAGACTTAAACTTGCTTTAGACAACGTTTTACCTGATGATGCTTCTGAATCTTTCAAGTTTCAGATACTCATGGACCATTTGAAATTAGAAGATGCTTTACTTGTTGCAGATTCTTACAGTCACAGCCGTTCTCCTTTCAGTGACACTATGCAAGCTCTTACCATCATGTAAGGTCAACCACATCAGCTGGCATTGCAGCGGATCACCAGCTTAATGGGTTTGATCTTGAGAACCTTCCATCTCTGATTGTACTTTTAAAAGGTCAATGAACTTGGCGAATGGCATGGGTATCTCTCTGCCTTGCGTGGATCTCTGTGGGCTCGGGTATCTGATGAATTTCTGACAGAAAACTCCCCTAAGCATGAACGAGGCAGGCCACGATGGACGGCGGGCCTCTAGGGGGCGCCACGGCTGAAAGAAAGAGAAAAAAGTGGCTGATTCCCCTAATGAAGGACCTTCTTTCTCAGGGGAAGGGCACGGTCTGGCACCCGAGACCAGACGTCTGGAACCTCCACGTCTGGCTTCTGGACGGGACGAGGAGATCCTGAGTAACCTGCCTCCCGCAGTCGTGAGTACGATCACTCAGACAAGGGCCCAGCCACTAGGCGACTGTACACCTACAAGTGGCGCCTCTTCTCGTCTTGGTGTTCTTCCCGCAACCTCTCTCCCTCCACTCTCAAGGTCTATGTTGCCGCCATTGCTGCACATCATGAACTTGTGGCAGGTAAGTCTCTTGGTCTGCACGAACTGGTCATCCGATTCCTAAGTGGCGCGAGGAGGGTGAATCCTCTACGACCGCACTCCGTATCCTCTTGGGACCTTTATGTGGTGCTTGTGGGCCTAGGATTGGCCCTTTTGAGCCCCTAGGAGAAGCTGCTCTACCTCATCTCACGATAAAGATGGTTCTCCTAGTGGCGCTCGCTTCCATCAAGAGGGTAGGGATCTGCATGCAATCTCTGTGTCCAACGAGTGCCTTGAGTTCGGGCCAGGCGACTCCCACGCGGTGCTGAGACCCCAGTCTGGCTACGTGCCCAAAGTTCCCAACACTCCCTTCAGGTACCAGGTGGTGAACTTGCAGGCGCTTTCCGCCGGGGAGGAAGACCCAACCCCTTCTGTGTTGTGTCCAGTACGCGACCTGCACCTCTACTTGGACCGCACGCAGAGCTTCAGATGCTCTGAGCAGCTCTGTGTCTGTTTTGGTGGACAGCAGAAGAGGAGAGCTGTCTCCAAACAGAGATTGGCGCACTGGATCGTGGACACCATCACCTTGGTGTACCGATCCCAAGATCTTCCGTGCCAACTGGCAGTGAGGGCTCACTCCACCCGGGGTGTAGCCTCCTCGTGGGCACTGACTCAGGGTACCTCTCTGGCAGACATCTGCAGAGCTGCGGGTTGGGCTACGCCCAATACTTTCGCAAGGTTCTACAACCTTCGTGTAAAGCCAGTGTCTGCCCATGTCTTACACACCAGGTAAGACTGACGGCCGGCTGGGCGTACGCCTGCAAAGCGCCTTCTCCCCTTCATCAGGTTAGTCAGTACGCTGTTCCAGTTTCCCTACTTCCTCCACTGGACAAAGTATAAGCATTCAATCCATCACTAAGCACTTCGAGCTTACGAGCTGGGGGGAGCGGCTCGTATTCCAGGCCCAGTATAGGTGAGTTTCCCTCACGAGGCTAACCCTTATACTTGAGCTAGTGCTCCACACGTAGTGACTCCCCTCCTTGGGTAGTCCCGTCTGACGTTTCCTCACTCTTGGTTCCCCTGTCGGTGAATCTGTGACCTCCCCTCGGTGGACTCCACCGCTTGTGCACCCCTGGTTTGGGCCCTGCACTACTACTCCCATGAGATCTCCCCACTGGTGAGAGCATGTAGGTATTCCACGTTTGTTCTGCCTACAGCAGATGTGGTGTCCGTAGCGTTCTCCCCTCAGGTGAGGGGGTAGCGCTTCCCAGTGTTACTTACGGTGTCGGGCAGCTATCTCGCCCCTAGAGTAGCAAAGGCCACCGCCTGTACGGCCGTTAGTTAGAGCCTTTCGTCGGATTCACGCATTGATGTCTTACTACACCACTGGAAGGTTACGATTCCCGGTTGCGCTCACTGGTGCCTCGCCCAGGCCAGTCAGTGTCACTCCGCTGGAACTCGTGACACGGCGCAGTGCCGTGGCATTTCGCATAGGAACCCCATTCTGTCAGTTTGACACAACATCGAGAGACCAACAGGTTACGTATGTAACCTCAGTTCCCTGATGGAGGGAGCGAGATGGTGTGTCCTTCATGCCACAACACTTCGCCATCCGCTGCAGCGACCGGGAATGCCTCTCAGGTTCCTTAGCCCAAAGGTAAATGAATGGGCATGCCATCTTCCTTTTTATATACAGTATATGTACGGGGCGGAGACTGGCATGCCATGCCATTCGCCAAGTTCATTGGCCTTTTAAAAGTACAATCAGAGATGATAGGTTCTCAAGATCATTCGACACAACGTCGAGAGACCGACAGAAAGGGAAGCAACATTTCGTGCTCCTCAGCCTTTTTTGCTTTAGTGTGGCTTCTACATTCACGGCATCACAGTTGTCCTTGGCTGTTGCTTGAGCTGCTGCAAAACCAGAGGCTCTGTAGTCAGTGAGGGACCTGTGTGTCTTGTTGAGCAGATCAATAGTTACATCTAACTGCATACCAGGGGACTGCATAAGCTTGCGTACATGCTGGACAAAGGAAAGAATATCATACCACATCTTTGAGTAAATGGAGAAGCGAAATGAGTCTACTTCCTCTGCCAAAGACTGAGCTTCAGTTCTGACGTTTCCATCACTGGTCTTCTCCCTCACTTTCAAGAGAACTTCTCTTACTTCGGCAGCCTGATAATGTTGATAAATAATGATTTAATTTTTCCGGTCATCCCTTTACACTGATGTCCACATGGATTTTTAAGTATTTCCCACCTTTGAGGAGCTGCTGAAGGCAATGTGCAGGTATCCAAAGTCCTGAATCAGCCAGAAATAAATTTAGTGTATGTGCACCGCAGGGCACAAAAAAAGGCACGTGGATTTTTATCCAGCAGCCTTGCTTGGACACCCTTGTGCTTGCCTCTCATATTTGCTCCGTTGTCATAAGCTTGACCTCTGCAATCATCAAATGAAAGATTTTGTTCTTCCAACTTTTCCTGTTTTAGCTTTGACAGTCTTTCACCAGTGGTTGCTTCAGCTACAAGGAATCTGATGAAATGTTCCTCAATTTCATACATGTCTAAGCGACTGTTCTTTTGACATCAGACATTTGCTCTTGCTGGTTTATATCAGGGGTATAATCCGGAATTACCGAATAGTATTTGGTAGCTTTAATTTCTGTCACTATATTACTTTGCCACTCATTGCTGCAATTAACTCATTCTGAATAGTCTTCCCCAGGTAATGTGGCTGGTTGTCAGCAGCACATTGTACTCTTGCAATATGTTGCTGAATTACAGGATCCACCTCTTTTAAAAAGTTGCCATTGTTTGGTTGATACAGTGTGTCACTTGATCCACTTAGTACCAGGTTTCTGCATGCAAGAGACTGAATGACGGCTACTAAACGGGTAAGAACTTCTCTTCAACGTCTTTTCTCAGACTCTAATGGTGACATTTCTTGCATGTCTATAGTTTTCCCTTTTTGGAGACGCATCTCACATGCTGCCAAAAGTTTGGTGTGTTCAAGGGGGGATCTCAAGGATGCTAAAATAAGATTTTTTTCTAAAATAAGAACATTTTCCCAGTCATTTACTCCTCTTCTGACTATGTTGTGCTCTTTAACAGAAAATTGTTTACAACAAAAGCAAAAGAGTGCATTGGCTTTAGGAGAATAGCTTACCCAGACTCTCCTCATCTTCTCACCATTCTTGCCTCTTAGGAATTTTTTTTGTCAGAATAGGGTTGCATCGGACCTCTGTTTATTAAATAAATTCTAATTGGATCTGATAAGATAGAGGGCCAGTCAGCAGGTGAAGAAGCAGTCTGAGAATCTGATGGGTGGGGTTCTGAAAACTGAGGTTCTGATCATTAAATGGCCCTTAAAAGTTAAATATACAAAATAAATTAACAAACTATTTAACCACCAGTTTCAGGCAGTACTGTATATATTCTGCTATATTAACTTGTGCAAAATATAATACATACTGTAATAAAGCTCAATAAAACATAAGGAAGGAGGCGGGAACCGGCGAACGTTCAAAACATTTAATCCAAAATAAATACACAAAAAATACAAAAAGGAACAAGACAACACAAACATAAACAAAACTTTGCATTTCCGGGGCCGGTCCTCTCTCGTCGGCAGTCCTGTCGCTCGTCCTCTTATGCTCCCGAGATCCCCCGTGAGGCATGCGGGACCGGTGCACGTACAGCTGATACTCGTTATCACTCACGCCACCGGCCCCGCCTTCCTGCACCACGGCTCTCGTCCCGCCTTCCTCGCTACACATACATACAAATACTGTACATTCTGTGTTTTACATCAAATTGCAAACTAAATAAAATTGCTATCCTCAACAGTGGTGCTATGAAAAACAGATGTAAAGACTCTAATCAAGTTTTACAAAAACATTATTTTATGATTAAATTACTTTGTAGAAATTAAGGGTACATTCGATACATCAGCTTCCAAACACAAGACATGGGACTGCCATGATCCTGTCACTCCAAACTAGAAACACAACCACAAGAAGGGCAGGATCATGACAGAACCCCCCCCCCTTAAGGGACGTTTTCTGGTGTCCCCTAGGGGCAACACAAGACAGGACAACCCAACACAAACAGATACCCCCAAACAAAAACATTTCAAAACATTAGGGGTGGGGGGCGGTTGCATGTAAGTCCAAAACCGGGGAGCCCGCAGACAGGAGCCCAAACTGGCAGGCCTGCAGACAGGTACACACAAAAGAGGGACCGCAGACAGGGACCCACTCTGGAGGCCCGCATCCAGGAATAAACATTGGCGGGACCACAGACAGGAACATACAGGAGGCCCACAGACAGGAGCACACTTGAGGCCCGCAGACAGGAACACACTCGGGAGGGCCACAGACAGGAACAGACACCGGGAGGGCCATGGACAGGAACAGACACCAGAGGGCTCACGCCCATGAACATCCCCTGGGGGGCCTGCAGACAGGAACATACACTTGAGGTCCGCAGACAGGAACACACTCGGGAAGGCCACAGACAGGAACAGACACCAGAGGGCCCGCACCAGGGAACTACCCCTGGATGCCCTGCAGACAGGAACAGATGTAGGGAGGGCCACAGACAGGGGCAGACTCTGATTTCAGTCAGGACCACTTCGTCAAATATTTTTTTTATTGAATATTGACGCATTTAATTGGTGTTGGTGGTAGGGTTCTGTTCTGGGCAAACTCCATGCGCCCGTCCATGCATTATTTTCTGGACAGAGCGGGGAGAGCAGCAAGTCAAAAAAAACCCTTGGGGTAACAGAACAGAACCGATAAATACATTAAACAAAACTAGTAGCAACTGGAACCATACAACAATCACAAGGAATGAATATAACAAGACTAGTAACATCTGGAATCGTAATTGGCAATTACGAGAGTATAAAATTCACAGGTAATGATAAGGTGGAGATGGGGATGGAGGGAGGGTTTAGAGTTCAGTGTGCCCCTAGCAATGATTGCGCAGAATGAATGGGGATTTAAATGAACCGCTATGATGCGTGTCGAATTTGGATTGGTGCACGTCAGAAACAGCTGACTGTCGGCTGATGCAAGCTTGACTGACGTGACCTGCCTGAACTAATGATGCTTGATGAGGATCCCGGCGGCATCGACCCTGGAGGGTATCCCAGCGGCATCAACCCCTGAGGGGAATCCGGCGGCGTAGACCCTGGAGAGGGACCATGCGATGCTTGATGAGGATCCCGGCAGCCTCGACCCTGGAGGGGATCCCAGCGGCATCAATCAACCCCTGAGGGGAACCCGGTGGCGTAGACCCAGGAGAGGGACCACAACAGCCTCGACCCTTGAGAGGGACCCCTTAAGACTTAACCTTGACCTGCCTGAACTAATGCGATGCTTGATTTCAGTCAGGACTACTTCATCAAATAATTTTTTTTTAATTGAATATTGAAGCATTTAGTTGGTGTTGGTGGTATGGTTCAGTTCTGGGCAAACTCCACATGCCCGTCCATGCATTATTTCCTGGACAGAGCGGGGAGAGCGTGGCACACCGGCACCAGGCGTATGGTTATCACGCCTCTCTGCCGGCGCACCCTGACCCCCTGGTCGTCTATGGCCTTCCTACGGGCGGGTGTCCCCCTAGGGCAGGTGTCAAGGTACGTCGTAGTAATGACGGATGCCTCCCTACAGGGCTGGGGTGCCGTGTGCAACGGGCACGCAGTGTCGGGGCGGTGGACAGGCCCCCGCCTGCGTTGGCATATCAACTGCCTAGAGTTGTGGGCTGTGCTACTTGCACTAAAAAGGTTCCAACCTCTAGTGCAGGGCAAGCACATGCTGGTCAGGTTGGACAGCACAGCTGCCGTGGCGTATATCAACCACCATGGTGGCATTCGCTCACGGCAGCTAACACGACTCGCCCAACGCCTCCTCCTCTTGAGTCAGCAGGTGATCAGCTCCCTGCGAGCCATACACATCCCGGGCGACCTGAACCAGACAGCAGACTTGCTCTCTCGTCAGCTGTCGCCTCGTGGAGAGTGGCGACTCCACCCCCACGCGGTTCAGCTTATATGGGAGCAGTTCGGCCAGGCGCAGGTGGACCTGTTTGCCTCCCCGGACTCCACCCATTGTCCACTTTGGTACTCCCTGACCGACGGTCCCCTCGGTACGGATGCCATTGTGCACAGCTGGCCGTGGGACAAGCGGAAGTACACCTTCCCCCAGTGAGCCTCATTGCACAGTCCCTGTGCAAGGTCAGGGAAGAGGAGCATCAAGTGGTACTAGTTGCGCCTTACTGGCCCAACCGGACTTGGTTCTCAGAGCTGATGCTTCTGACAACAACTCCCCCCTGCCCGATTCCCCTGATGAAGGACCTTCTTTCTCAGGGGAAGGGCACGTTTTGGCATCCCAGGCCAGACCTCTGGAACCTCCATGTCTGGCCCCTGGACGGGACGAGGAGATCCTGAGCGGCCTACCCCCGGCGGTGGTGGAGACGCTCACGCAGGCTAGGGCTCCGGCCACTAGGAGACTGTATGCCTTCAAGTGGCGCCTCTTCTCGTCCTGGTGCTCTTCTCGCGGAGAAGACCCACGGAGATGCTCCATCAGGTACGTGCTGTCCTTTCTCCAAGAGAGACTTGAGAGAAACCTCTCCCCTTCCACACTGAAAGTGTATGTTGCCGCTATTGCCGCACATCACGATCCAGTTGCTGGCAAGTCTCTAGGGCAGCACGACCTGGTCACCAGGTTCCTGAGGGGCGTGAGGCGGTTCAATCCGCCTCGCCCGTGCCCCGTACCCTCTTGGGACCTCGAAGTGGTCCTGGCGGGCCTCCAGAGGCCCCCCTTCGAGCCCCTGGGAGAGGCCGTTCTTTCTCACCTGTTGATAAAGATGGCCCTCCTGGTGGTGCTCGCTTCCATCAAGAGGGTAGGGGACCTACAAGCATTCTCTGTGTCCACGGGTTGCCTAGAATTCGGGCATGGAGATTCTCACGTTTTCCTGAGACCACGGCCGGGTTGCGTGCCCAAGCTCTTTGTCTGTTTTGGAGGTCAGCAGAAGGGGAGGGCTGTCTCCAAACAGAGGCTGGCACACTGGATCGTGGATGCTATCGCCACGGCATACCCGTCGCAAGATCGCCCCTGCCCTTTAGGAGTTAGGGCACATTCCACTCGGGGTGTCGCCTCCTCGTGGGCACTGGCTCAGGGCACCTCTCTGGCAGACATTTGCAGAGCTGCGGGTTGGGCTACGCCCAATACCTTCGCGAGGTTCTACAACCTCCGCGTAGAACCGGTGTCAGCCCGCGTCCTGCAGGGCAACAGGTAGGACCGGCAAACGCTAGGGCGTACGCCTGCGAAAGCCCTTCCCCCTCCAGGGGGAGCAGCGGCTATTCCGCCTCCCTTCTTTCCCCTCGGGTAAAGAATAGGCATTCCATCCATCACTAAGCACCCTCCCAGGGGGCAGGCTGGGCAGAGCAGCCCTGCCCCCTTAGGCCGGGGAACAGTTGAGTTATCTACCACATAGCTCTAACCGGACCTAGTACTCCAGACGTGGTAACCCCCCCTCCGTGGGCTGTTCCGTCTGATGTATCCTCATGATGGTTCCCACCTCGGCAACCCATGACCTCCCTAGGTGGACTCCCACCTTGCGGTTAACTCTAGTCCGCACATTTTCCCATGAGTTCTCCCCTGATGGAGAGACCATGTGGTGTCTCCACTACTTCCTCCCTACGGTAGGTAGTGTTCTCTGCAGCGTTTTTCCCCCAAGGGGAATAATGCTTACCCAGTGGCCCTTACGGAGCCAGGCGGTTTCTCGCTGGTTAGAGAACTAGGCCTCCGCCCATGATGGCCGGTGGCAGGGGCTTCCCATCTTTTTGGAAAAGCTCTGGGTCCCCCTTCCTCTCCACTGGACGGTCATAATTTCGCTTTAGCGCCTACGTCTGACTCGCCCAGGCCAGTCAACGTCGCTCCGCTAGAGATTGTGACGCGGCTCAGTGCTGTGGCGTCTTCCATAGGAACCCCAATCTGTCGGTTCGACGCAACGTCGAGAGACCGACAGAAAGGGAACGTCTTGGTTACGGATGCAAGGCGCAAACAATGTCGAGTCCGTGCGCCTTCAGCGAGATTACGTCTACATCATACAGGTAATGGAAATATTTTGTAAAAATATAATAAAAATGCATATCATTACACATCATATTGAAATACTGACCTATATTTTCCGGTGTTGAGCATGTTAAATCTACATATAAAGCAGTCGTGACTCGTGCCTATACAAATAATCAGCTGCTGCCAGAGAAGGTGTAACGCACTAAAGAAATTTTATTTGTTAATGAAATGAGATCAAATGTAACTTACATTTATTTGGGTGAATGTTTGATAAAATGCACTTTTGCCTTATAATTAAAATAAATGGTCTGTCATTCCCAAGGAATTAGCAGAGTTCAAGCAATCATTACAGTTTATTCTATACTGTCCTGTATATTACTTGTGGTGTATTTGAGAGTCCTCTTTTCATTTACACATTTTCATAATTTTCCCATTTGCAGTTAAAATGAAGAGAAAAAATCCTAAGGACATAATGTCCTTTTTTAATAAGAAAACTAAAGATAATAGTCAGTCAAGGCTGGAGAAAGAAGATGCTTCTGAAAAAGAGTCAGAAATGCACAAAAGCCTAGAGAATGAAGAAAGTCTAGAAGAACAGAGGACCCATCAGCAAGGTGATTTAGTTGTGCAGAGAGACAACATTTGTAACCCTGAAATTTCATGTGAAAAACATGAGTTTTTACATGAGTATTTAGGTAACATGGCATTCACATGAAAGTGTGCCAAAACCATATACACTCACCTAAAGGATTATTAGGAACACCTGTTCAATTTCTCATTAATGCAATTATCTAATCAACCAATCACATGGCAGTTGCTTCAATGCATTTAGGGGTGTGGTCCTGGTCAAGACAATCTCCTGAACTCCAAACTGAATGTCAGAATGGGAAAGAAAGGTGATTTAAGCAATTTTGAGCGTGGCATGGTTGTTGGTGCCAGACGGGCCGGTCTGAGTATTTCACAATCTGCTCAGTTACTGGGATTTTCACGCACAACCATTTCTAGGGTTTACAAAGAATGGTGTGAAAAGGGAAAAACATCCAGTATGCGGCAGTCCTGTGGGCGAAAATGCCTTGTTGATGCTAGAGGTCAGAGGAGAATGGGCCGACTGATTCAAGCTGATAGAAGAGCAACTTTGACTGAAATAACCACTCGTTACAACCGAGGTATGCAGCAAAGCATTTGTGAAGCCACAACACGCACAACCTTGAGGCAGATGGGCTACAACAGCAGAAGACCCCACCGGGTACCACTCATCTCCACTACAAATAGGAAAAAGAGGCTACAATTTGCACGAGCTCACCAAAATTGGACAGTTGAAGACTGGAAAAATGTTGCCTGGTCTGATGAGTCTCGATTTCTGTTGAGACATTCAAATGGTAGAGTCAGAATTTGGCGTAAACAGAATGAGAACATGGATCCATCATGCCTTGTTACCACTGTGCAGGCTGGTGGTGGTGGTGTAATGGTGTGGGGGATGTTTTCTTGGCACACTTTAGGCCCCTTAGNTGGCGTTGTCACTTTCGATAGTCATAGGAATGTCGAAGCACGGAATTAGTTCTTTCGACAGTATTTTCACTACCGTTTTCGCATCCTCCTTCGCACATGCAAAAACTTCAGGCCATTTTGAAAACCTATCGACGATAGTTAGCATGTATTTTAGATTTCCGACCGCTGGCATATGAGAAAAATCTATCTGAAGGCACTGAAAAGGCGCTTCTGGAAACGGTAACGCGCATTTGCCTCATATTAAACACGAGTCTACAATTAGTTTGACCATTTTTGCTGTATCCTGTATACAATACAGGCGATTAATCATCTGTGTAACTTTAGACGCGCTGTTGTGCAAAATACCGTGGTAATGTCTTATCAATACCACCAAAGACAGCTTAGGTAATGCGATTCGGCCGTTTTATCTCCTATCAAACCGTTAGCATCTGGGGCTCATCCATTTTCTGCCCAATGTTTCACGTCTCTCTGTGTGGGTTGACTTTGCAAAATTTTCAAATCTATGTCAAGAACGCATGATACATGTGCAAACATCATTGTTTCTACATCCCTACTCTGCGCTCTCTGACATGGGGAAAACTCTGCATGTTCCGCGGCCCATTTGGCCATTTCATCAGCCTTTCTGTTGCCAACAGCATCTGGTTCATCTCCTGACGCATGTCCCTTGACCTTCACTACAGCTAGTTCAAATGGCAACATTACAACTTGTAATAGATCTCCCACCAACTCTGCATGTGATATTGGTTTGCCCTCAGATGTCTGAAAATTTCGTCTAGCCCAAGTCTGGGCGAAGTCTTGAACGACCCTGTACGCATATTTGCTATCCTGCAATTATTTCTGCAGCCTGTGCTGAGTTATGGTTCAGGCGATATGCCTCCACCCTCTCACCCTCCTGTGTCACAATGGCATATCCACACAGATACACTCCATCAGATGGTCTTGAACATGAGCCATCAATATATAAATGCTCCCCCCCATCCAGGGTCGTATCTTTCAGATCGACCCTGGCCGAAGTGGACCACTCAATATCATTCATGCAATCTTGAGGTACAGTTTCAGTTATCAATGTGGATAAGCCATACAGCGACTGGATTGCTGGGCTAGAAACCGAAGTGGGCTTAATGGTTAAATTTTCCATGGCTAGCAGCGTTGCTTCATAGCCAGACCTCCTTTGGGCCGTCATGTGCTGTGTCTTCAAATTATGCAGATTAACACCCAACTGGTGAGTGGTGTATAAAATCAAAGGTTATGATAAAACAATTTTCTCAGCCATTCTTACCATCTCCGCCGCCGCAGCCACAGCACGAAGGCATGCAGGCATACCATGGACTATCGGGTCTAATTGTTTGGACAAATAAGAAACAGGGCGTGGTTTGCCACCATGCTCTTGTGTCAAAACGCCCATTGCAACACCCATAGCCTCCCCCGCATACAAGTGAAACGGCCTTGAATAGTCTGGTAGCCCCAATGCAGGAGCGCATGTGATAGCAATCTTCAATGCATCAAAATGTTCTTCCGCTTCAGAAGTCCAGTTCAACGAGTCCCTTGGACCCATGCCATGTTGAATGAGACATCGTAGGCCTTTGTCATGATACGCACAGTCAGGTATCCATGCACGGCAATAGTTCACCAACCCCAAAAAAACTTTGTAGCTGTATCACAGTTGCTGGAGTACGCATAGTCTTTATCAGCTGCACCCTCTCAGCTGAAATAGCCTTCAGGCCCGGTGAAATGATGTGGCCCAGGTAATGGACTTTGGGTTGCACCCACTGCAGTTTGTCATTCTAGGCTTTAAATCCAGCGGTCGCAAGCACATTGCAGACAACAATTGAGGCCTGCAAACAGTCAGCCTCAGTTTCAGCGGAGATTAAAATGTCATCAGTATACTGTAGGACATATACCGTGGACGGCAGGTCAGTTATTGTGTCCAATACACGTTTCACTGCAGCGGAGAATACGGCTGGGCTGTCAACAAAACCCTGATCAGGACGTGTCCAGGTTAGCTACGCACCTTTAAATGTAAATGCAAACAACGGCTGAGTATCTGCATGGACGGGGATAGAGAAGAAAGCTGCACACAAATCCACCACCGTGAAGTGGGTGTGATTGTGTGGTATTGAATTTAGAATATTTGGAACATCAGGCACAATTGGGGCCAGAGGAATTATTAATGAATTAATAGCCCTCAAGTCTTGTGTCAAACGCCAACTTGTTCCATCAGCTTTCCTGATGGGATTGATTGGTGTATTGTAAGGTGAGTGAGTGGGGACAATGATCAAAAAATGATCAATTACCGGTTGAATACTCTCAACCTTTTCAGGTGACAATGGGTATTGCTTCATGTATAGAGGCTTCTGTGTGATCAATGATGTGTTCAGTCCGGTGCAGCCAGAATAAAGCCCAGTGTCTTGCCCAGCCCAGTCTGTGCAGCAGCCGGCCTTCCAGCCGGCAGTGCAGCCGGTCCCTAGCTGGCACCGGCCGACAACCAAGTCGGCCGCAACCAAGCCTCTGGGGACTCCACCCACGCAAGCGCCCCAAGGGGCTAAGACTATTCCCCCATGTCCCAACCCCTTTGGACTCCCCCCCTTTGGACTTCCCCCGGTTGGACTTCCCCTTATCAACCCTTGTCTTGTACCACCCCCCCTCCCATGTTTATTATTTTTGATGTTCCACTCTAATCCTGTTCTTGTCCTGTCATGCTTGCCCTTGATTTTGTTTTCATTGTTTTGCCTTGTCTTGTCTATCACCCAGTTGGTCTTGTCTCATCAGTCTACCCCTTGGTGAGCACCTGGAGGTGCTCATTAAAGGGGGGGGGGGGCTTCTGTCACGACTCTGCCTTGTCTTGTCATGGTTTTCTTGGTCTTGTGGCAGAGTCGTGACAAAGCCTTTGGTTTAGTGTGAGGAAGCCATGGGGTGTTTATCTTTTGACATCCCATGTGCTTTCTCGTGTCTCGTCATTGGCCCCGCCCCTTTCTTTTCCTGTATATTCCCGGCCGTGTCTCATGTTCCCCACCTGCCCTTTGTTATCATCCCTCGTTTGTCATGTTTCATTGTCTTGTGCTCGTGCATTGTATATGGTTCTTTGTCTGTATACTTACCTCTGTGCCTTGTGCTGTGTTGTCAAAGTTTCCTGACCCATACTTGTTCCTGTTCCTGGTGGTTCCGTGAGTCTAGTTATTGTTAGTTCATTGTAGTTTTGTCTAGTGTGGTATTTAGTTTTTGTAGTTTAGTTTAGTCAGTTTATGTTCCTGTTTAATGATTTCCATTATTATCGTGTCTTGTTTTCCCCACTGTGGGTTTTTGTTTTGTGTGTCTTGTTAAAATAAAGCTTCCTGTTAACCCCTTCATCTCCCTCTGCCTGGGTTCTTCTCTTCACCATTCACGACAGTAATACTTAGGTTATTAGCAAGTGATATATGTAAAAAAATCCTTCCACAATTCAGTAAATACTTCATAACATACTTCATACTTCATTTCTGTTTTTAAACCCTCTAAGCTTAAATAATTATTGACCCTTAGTCAATATTAGCATATGTTCAGTCTTTATCCATGCTATGTTGTGACACAGCATATACATCCATCTGGCTCAGGACAGTGGCTTCAGCTGCCCATTGAAATGACTTCACTATGCATGGCCAAATACATAATGTAAATATTATAAATGCAATTATGCAAGCCGCTAGTAACATTAAATTCTTCATATTGTAAAGACATTTGCAATCCAGTCCCAGTTAAACGTTTCTGAGGTAACCTCAGATTTGGTCAAAGTCTCAACCATTAAAGAGATGTTCTTCATTCCTTCGTCGATGATATGTCCATCTGTTTCGTTCTCTGGAATATAAGTGCAGCAGGTTTCTCCAATTACTGCACAAACTCCTACTTTCGCAGCTGTCAACTGGTCCAAGACCAGGCGATTTTACAAAACTGCCAATCGTAGTCCACATAGCTCCTCCTTGATGCCTTGCCTTCCATTACGATGTTCGTTGTGTTCATAAATGATGTAAGCTTAAATCTGGTGATCTCAACTTCATTCATCAAAGAGCTGACGCCCAACATTGGACTAAAAGCAGCTGATACTTTCTCCGCCAGTGTCCATATATGATGATTCTTTGGGACTGGGCTGTCAGATAGGAAGTCGAATAGTCCTCTCCTTGTCCTCTGCTTTCGTGACATCACGTCATGTGGTATGACGATTGCTCCTCCATGCAATTGTACCAAGGAGCACACTCCTGTCCACTCTCTCGGTAGATATAAGTACACTCTGTAACCACACATCCAATAATTGTCTTGTATCACTCCAGGTCCATGTCCATCTGGTATATGTAGTGTAGAACAAGCTGAAACACACTGATTCCGGTACTTTTCAGCACAAGCCAGGAACTCGAGTGCCATGAATTTTTGTGTCAAATTGTCCTTTTTACATACATCAATGTCAACCTTTAAAGGATGTCTTAATGCTGCTGTCCTCAGGCAGTTCAGTCATTCCTGTCGAGTAGTTTGGTTAGTTATTGCCTCTTTATAGATGATGGAACACTTCTCCTTTGGGATTCGTCCCACACGATGCAGTCCTCTGGTTCTTTCGTAGCACACCAGCTTGTCGGATATCTCTCTCACTGTCGCCACTTGAACAAACACTCTGTTGATGACCTTGAGTTTGACTAATTCTTCATTGCTGTTCCATTGGTAGCAAAATGTATCAGATACTGTATATGACGCTGCCGCTACAGCTACCCTAGTCACTTCCTCTACTGTTTCAGCATCCTGGTGAGGCCACCAATCTCCTGCTGTTGTGCTATGGGGAAACTGAGCACAGACATAGCAGTTTCTTGGATTGTAGATTCTCACCGTATGGTTTGTCAATCTCCACCACAGGTTGGCTGCATAAGGGTGTGGAGGACCATCGTGGTCCATCCAGGTGTCCAAAGATCTGTTGAGTATTTCAGCATGATGCCGTTTACGATGAAGTCTGGATCCATTGTGCAAGTTCTCAGTGTGGTTCAAAGCATCAATGTCTTTGATATCAAATGCGGTATCAAAGTCAATAGTGTTATTCAGAATAGTGGTAGTTCCTGTGATGTTGGTCTGTTGTTTTCTGCAAAGCGTTGATCTTCTGCTCAAAAGTGTATCATCACTCATATTGTCAAAGTTCTTTGCGGCATCCGTCATTTCATCAATCCCTACATTATCATCTGATGCAGTTTTATTGAGGGTACCATTGATAATTCTTTCATGTATTGTGTCTTGAATCAGAATTAACGGCAGAATACTCTGATAAATCAGAAATGCCATCTCACATGTTGTGAGAAAATGTGTCATTGTTCATTCTTGCCGTAGCTGATGTTCCATGTTCACGCAATGTCTTAGTTCAAGATGTAATAGGTCGTAATATATCTCCAGGTAGTACTATCAAACTTGGTTCGTTGTAGTGTTAAATGTCCTGTAGCTCTGTCAAGCACTGGTCTAAGGTTTGGTCTTGTTTGACCAACCACTGAGTTTATTCCCAAGACGGTTATAGTGAATTGATGCTGTTCAGCTACTGTAGTAAATGCTGCTAGTATACTATTGTCCTGATGCAAAATGTTCTGTAGTGTCCGATATTGACTTTGTCGAAGGAGCCTAATACCTTGTTCCGATGAAAATGGATCAAACGGAAATCTTCTGGATTCTGGGGCCTTTAATTCTGGTTGGCTGTAATCATCATCTGTTAACGGCACTACTTGCTTCCACATATAGTTCTAGCCCTCTTGGTAAATGATGAATCTGGTTCTCTTGAAGAAATTAGTCCTTCCGAGCTCTTTCCTGTTGTTGTTGTGATGGGCCGCTGGTATGGTTGTGATGATTTGTCAAGATATTTGTGTCGTTGCCCAACACACTCCCCACTCCAGCTGGCTGAGATGATAGCCTCCTGGAAGATTCCTGTGTCACAATATAATTGCTTTTGGTCCGTTTCTGACGTCAGCACCACTTAGTCCTTCATAGATCAGATTCACCAGCTTACTGGAAAGTCAGCTTTCTTGGTTTCTGAGAAAACATAATAACAATACACACACGTGCACCATGTGCACTTGCATAACAGTTTTGATTATAGAGCACTGATGATTAAATGAAACATCAAACTTTTATATGATTTTTGATGTAAAAACAATAAACAATGCTAAAGTAAAAAAAATTCTAACTACTTGCCTACCATTATCTAAATTAGTACCTATACTATAGTCCCATGTACTAGTATACAATTCTAGACTATCTCCCTTACTATCTGTAGCGCCCCCTAAGATAAGTCAGTGGGGGAGGCTAACCTGAATTCCTGATTTAAAAAGAAAATAGAAGGTTTAACAGTGTAGTGAGAAAATGAACCACAAACTAACTGAAATGGCCAACGTTTACTGACAAACAATGAATATATACATACACGATACAAATTATAATTAAAACAATCACAGCTGTAGATAATAGTCAATAACAATACTCAGTATTGTAAACCCAGCAACCAAAAGCCGGCCCTTTAACTGTAAAACAAATCCCCAATGTTCATGTTGCAGGCCTGAATCGGAGCTTGGGATCGTTGTAGCCTGAAATAAATGGCTGCTTCACTCTGAAGAGCACAAATAAAACAATGAGCTCACCGCAAAAGTTATGCAAACCCCGCCGGTCACGTCAGCGCTTCCGTCTCAATGTGCTCCGATGATTAGAGTGTATGCTCTCCGTGGCGTCCACTCTAACCGCTCACCCGGACCCAACGAAACAGATCCATTGGTCCCCTCTCACGTTCCCAAATTGTGTCCTTAGTCTGCTCAGCCAGCAAACAAACACAATCCCGGTCTCTCTGTAGAATCACATGCGGTCTCCTCTCAGTCGAAGCGCAGGCGCTAGCCGTTAGCCGTTAGCCGCTACACCCGAGAGTCACTGGAAAGTCTGTATAGCACTTTTAGCCAAAGTACTGTTCAGCACACAGATCTATCCGGGTAATTCTTAAGGATTAGTCACCCCAATATACTGGATAGCACTTTACCAAAATGTTGTTCACATATATGTCGATCCCAATTCACTTCTTTTCCCCATGTGCTCTCTATTCCTTCTCCTTGCGTCTCTCTCTTTTTCCCCTCCCCCCTCCATCTCCACGTGACATACCAGTGAGCATGCAAAACATTTTACTCAAACTTAAAAGAATGAAAAACAAACATTAAACAATAACAGTAATTTAAACAGGTTAACAGTGATAACCACACATATTTTCCCCTGTACAGCAATAGAAAAAGGTAACATTGTAAAACAAATAAAATTGACTGAAATAGTTAGTCTGGTTACTCATTATGTACTTGTCATTTTTCTACTGGGCTACATATCCAAAAAACAATAAACAAATCATGGGAAATGTATAACAAAACATTCATGCTATTTACATAGCTAGGCCACCTCATTGTACTCCACATACTCGCTTACAGTTGCAATCATGTTTAATATGGCCTCTTTATCACTGTAATGTGTATTCAGGTCTGTTCTCAACATCATCTGTTTGTCCGTAGCCTTTACCACCATAGCTCTTATCATGGGTAAAAGACAACAAATGTCATGGACGACACAAGAGAGACCCAAGTGCGGGGTTGACAGCTTTATTTGACAGAAATACTGAGCAAGTCAATAATGAACCGGATCGTGAGTGTTCCCGTCCACGGAGGAGTGAGTTAGCGTCCCCTGGAGAGGTGCGAACCACCAATGACTGTCGAGGACCGTTCGCTGGTGTGAGAAGACTGAAGATGAGGTTCGGAAAACTCTCTCGACCCGGGACACCTGCCGTGAGGGAGGCAGGAAGTCAGAGCGAGGGTGGCGGCTATACTTCTCACGGAGAGGCGCCGTAAGGACCAGGTGATAGCCGTCCGGGATGCCAACGGGAGCTGGAGAGCAGAGTGAAAGGCAGAGAATAACAAGAGCGAGAAGAATCCACCTGGCAGCAGCGTACGGCAGGAGAAGCAAGGTCAGTGATAATCCAAACTAGGAAGAAACGAGACTGTGGCTTGGTACCGAGACGAAGACAAGACAAGACAAGACAAGACAAGACAAGACAAGACAAGACAAGACTAACTTCAATAGATCAGCCGCAGCTACATCTAGGGCAGTCTGAACAGGCTATAACATGCAACGGTCAGACAACAGACGAGAGACACTGAGGGATTATAAAGGGGAAACATAACGAGAGGGGAATGGTTGGCAGGTGTGGAGTAATTACAGGAATTAACTCTTAATGAGTAAAGTATCAGCAGGAGTGTAGGTGCGGAGTGGAAAATTACCAGTGTGGGGAAAAACTTAAGGAGACACGAGGGCGTGGTGAAATATGCCGACACCGGGCACGCGGTCAGCCGACGGCTCTCCACGTGCTCGACAAAAACAATACAACCCACGTGCAGATAAAACCCCTACCAGACCAGGACCGTGACAACAAAATACTACAGAAAATATTGTAAACGCTATTGCGGCAATGACTCCTATTTTAGTCCATGAACCAAAGATTGAGTCCAGCCATGTCCCAATGTTTTTATCTGATCCAGCATTTGCTGTTATTTCATCTCTGAGGTCTTTCAATTTTTCCAATGCTTTTGTGAATGACCCTTCAGGGGCAGTGTTGTTCGGAATGTATGTACAGCAGTCATCACCAAACATTACGCATACACCTCATTTTTCTGCTAACAGCCAGTTTAGTACTTGCCTGTTCTGCCGGGCCATTTTGCTTGTTGGTGCCAACTGTTCTCCAATGGCATCAAGCGCATCATTAGTGATGTCTTTGTTGGTTGTAGTAAAGATAGTTGATCCATTCCGTGTTTTTGTTTTGTGAGATCCATATAAATATTGACTCAAATCCAGCTTTGACCTCATGTCTAGCTTTGTACTCATTTGGGATGTTTCTTGGTTGGCCAATCGCATCTAAATAGACACTGGGATCAGTCTCATATGCTTGTTTCACTCTACCTGTTTTTGGTTCAGGTTCTGAAAGTTCATCGAATTCCCAGGGAAACACAGTAATGTCTTGCAATAGCTTTACTCTTGCACATAAACCATTCCAATTTTCAGGGAGTGTTGGCCTTAATTTCTTATCTCCACATACCCAAAAATAATCTGTTATGGGCACGAGCTGTTTCTCATAAGGCACAATTAAAGACCATGCTAATGTTTGATTTTCACAATTCTCCCAGCTTATGACTGTCAAGTTGTCAATTATTGTGAATACTTGCCATTCTCAGATCCTGTTATCCCTTTTTCCCATACATTTCTTTGTTAAGATGCCAAATGGTTATACAATTGCCTGGAAACTCTCTTACTTTTGCTCCATCAGGTTTATTTTTTCCATTAAAACACTCATAACTCATTGAATAGTCTATGTCATAAACTGTTGGTACCTCAACCACAATAGGTGACATCTTCACATCTATATTCACACACTCCACTCTCCATTGTTGATGTTTAGCATAATGTTGCATACCTGGACAGCTTGCCATAGTTAAACACTCTGTGGGACAGAAAGGCAAGTAACGGTTTAGCTAACGTTATTATATTGATGAGCAAAGCTCACCAAATATGTTCTCCACCAGATCTTTCAAGATCACATCATGAAATAGTTATTTAAAACATCAATTTCAGTCAAGGAATTAGTTTAGCTCAAAGGAAAATACGTATAATAATCGTGATCAAATATACATATTTTACGTCTCTGATTAGTAATATAAAGCATAACAATACTTGTATGCATTCGTCCAGCAAATGCCTCAATGATATTATATACTTTACATATCTCATGGCCATAAGTAACGTGACTTTACCAAACAGGATTTAGAGCAAAGGTATACGAATCGAAACACAGTAAAGGACCAAGGCTGTGAGCGTGAATACAGAAAACCCATCACAAATGAATATATATGGTTGTTTATTAAACTCTACTCTACATGGTAAAAAAACAATGACGATCGCATAAAACAAACAAATACCATGAAACACAAATGCGCTGGAAGCGCTAGAGAGAGAAAGAGAGAGAGAGAGAGAGAGAGAGGGGGCATGGCAGCGATTTCTGAACACCAATAAAAATCATCTTTAACAAAGAGGCACAGACTTAACGCAGCTATTCTATAAATAGAAACGGATACTTGCAAGCTCTGTGCTGGACCGATATCCGTATGCGCGTGTAGAGATGGAATTGTTCAAAAGGTTTCAGAAGGCAGTCCTGCAGAAAGTTGCGGGCCTCGTGATCGGCCGCATGGCTTAACCACGTGGCAGTAGAAGTCCATTGTTCCTTCTTTTCCCCCAGTGGGGGGAAAAGGGCAGTCTCCGAAGAGATGCCACGAAAACACGTTTTGGAGGCAGGTATAGCAGAAGAGAAGAGAGGAGGAGAGAGAGACTTTTCAGAGCAGGCTCGATATTTAACTTATGAGAGGGCATGCCCACCTGAGTTTGAATCGACCAATCAGAGTTGAGCAGGGAAGAGGTTCTTTGTCCACTCAACAGCTAATTTGCATCTTTATGACCTCCTGGCAACTTTACAAAATACCATTCCAAATGATTACATAATGAAAAGAGAATGATCTATGGTCACACAATGTATATAAACAACGAGGAATTGTAAAGACAAACATTTATATATCAAATATGCTAAGGTTGGAAGTGCATCAAGACATGATTCATTCGGCGGTACGAATACAAACAAAGCCTGAATTAACTTGCCTATTTAACAATTACAGATTATTTAAAAATGGCAAGAGCGACAACATATAACCTAGATATTTAGATATATTTATAGAAAAGGACAGTTGAATCACACAAGTTCCTATTTGTCAGAGAAGTTTCTCTGGTTAGCCTCATATGTTAAGTTTCACATGAGACAGAGAGACTTCTCCCCTCTGCTTTGAAGCTTAGGGGTCATAAAATATCCCACAGAGAAACAAAAGGGGGTTGATGGCTCTTTCGGTGAGAGCACCAACTCAAGTCCAGACCCCTGGAGCTAGGTTTTGACTCTGGTCTTTTGAGGTTGATATCAAGAAACCAGGAGACAGGGGGTTGGAGGGGGTTGATGGCTCTTCTTTCAATGACTCCGACCATTTGGCTTATGCTATATTCTCTACAGGCACATTCTGTCTCTTCATCGGGCAGGTTTTTGCATAGTATCTGGCACAATGTCTGTAATCATATGGATTTGGTACCACAATTAATTTACTCAATGGTGACGGCGTACAAAGCACACAGTCTGCTAAGCCAGTTTGCTCAACTGTGAAACGGGCCCATTTGTACCACTCATTTTGTTCTGCAATGTCCAAAAGTCTTTCAAATCGCGGTTGCTTTTCATTACATGTTCCAATCTGACGCTGTTCAA
Source organism: Triplophysa rosa (assembly GCF_024868665.1). Lineage (NCBI taxonomy): Eukaryota > Metazoa > Chordata > Actinopteri > Cypriniformes > Nemacheilidae > Triplophysa > Triplophysa rosa. The sequence goes on from NC_079890.1 coordinate 4,773,203, forward strand.
TTGAGGTCTGAGAAATCGATTGTTGGGAACTCTTCGGCCATGGGGTGTCCATCTGGTAGCTCTCCGCTATCGGCAAGGTCTGCAGTAAATTCAGCAATGTCAGTGCTATAATTAAGATCTCGTGGACTTCTTTCCTGACTCGGGCCGGGCCCTGTGTTGTCCTGCCCAGGGGTGATCTGTGCGATCTGTCCCCTCTCGGTCTCTCCCCGATCGCTTCTATCTCCCTCTGGGTGGTGTTCTCCAGGTACGTTAGGATCAGACACAGCCCTCTCCCCAGATTGTTCCCCCAGGGCTCAACATTCTCTCCCCTGTTCGATTCCTGTCGTGGCTACTGCTCCAATTCCTGCCACGACTCCTGCTGTTATCTTGACTCCTTGATCTGCTGCGTCTCCGGGATCGGCTCCTGGCTCTGCTGTATCTCTGGGACTGGCTTCTGCTCCTGCCTCTCCGGGACCTGCTCCTGCTGAGTCTCCAGGACTGGCTCCTGCTCCAACTGCGCCTCCGCGAGCGACTCCTGCTCCTGCTGAGCCTCCGCGGTTGGCTCCACGGTATCTCTGCCTCCTGTTCTGTTGGCAACAAGTTGGGGTCCCTCATCTTGGTTCACAAGCTCTTCCTCCGAATCTTCTGACTGATCTTCAGCTTCGGCTTGTTCTGGAGCTCTTTGTCTTAGTCTCGGAACTCTTGTGCAATGATTCAAATGATACCATGTTGTGCTCCCTTCTACCAGTACTGCTGTTGGTGTGGCTCTTATGACTGTGTAGGGTCCTTCCCTTGGCTCTTTCCACTTTCTTCGAAACACTCTCAAGTATACCTTGTCTCCTGGAACTACCGCACACAGAGCTTCTTCGTCCACCTGGGGTTCTCGTCTGTGTTCCTGTGAATATATAGCTTTGTGTATAGCATTTAGTTGCTTCATGTACGTTCTCAACTCAACATGCAACTGTTCCAGCGGTGGTCCATCGTAGGGGCCTCTCAAATAGGGTACTGGCATCGGTCTCCCTGTGAGCATTTCATGCGGTGTCAAATTTTTTGTTCTGTTAGTTTGCATACGATAACTCATTAGAGCCAACGGCAATGCATCTACCCAATTCAATTTTGTGTCTGCACAAGTCTGGTTGATCCTCTCCTTCAGAACCCCTTTGGAACGTTCCACTAAACCCGAAGCCGGATGATAGACACACCCTAATCTCTGCTTAATCCGCAGCTTCTGCAAGACTGTTTTTACAGTTTTTTTAATGAATGAGGAGCCGTTACCCGAACTGATCTCAGAAGGGATCCCAAAGCGGGGAAACACCTCTCTTGTTAGGAACTTAATTACAGTTCCAGATCCCAGGTCTGCTGATGGCACTGCTTCCACCCATCTGCTAAATCTGTCAATAACTACCAACATGTACCACTTCCCTCCTACTGACTTTATCATGTCAACATAATCCATCACTAAATGCTTGAAGGGACCTTCCTGTACAGGTATATGACCTATTGGTGCTGTGGTTCCTTTTCTAATGTTGTTCTGAGCACAGATGTCACATCCAGTCAGGTAGTCGTCTACTGTTGCTTGCATGTATGGTGACCAGTATCCCTGTTTTCTTATCTTTCGGAGTATTTCACCTCGACTGCAATAAGAAAAACCATGTGAATCAGATATTAGCACAGTCAGAAGCACATGTGGTGCAACTATTAGTCCTTCATGTGTTCGCCATATCCCATTATTGTCTTTCGTTACCCCCCTTTGATGCCATGTTGCTTGTTCGGTAACACTTGCTTGTTCCTGTATCCGAGCAAGATCTGTGGGACGTGGTTCAGGCTGTATCAATACCATGGGTGCCATGACTGCAATCTGGCATCCTGAAGCTTTGAGCTTCCAGATCAACAGCATTATTTCCTTTTATTACAAAGTCATTTCCTTTTTTATGAGCTTGGCACTTAATGATTGCCAACTGTTTGGGCTGCATCATTGCTGATATTAACTCCAGGATTTGTTCAACTTGCTGTATTGGCGTTCCATCACTTTTTCTGAATCCTCTCTGCTTCCACACGTCTCCATACATGTGGCACACTCCATGAGCATATGCACTGTCTGTGTATATATTCACAGCCTGTCCTTTCCCAGCTTGGCACGCTGTAGTCAAGGCTTTAAGTTCTGCAAGTTGTGCGGAGCATGGCTGCTCACAATGTTGTGAATTGACTGGAGCAAAGTCCTCACCTTCTTTTCTCATTACAGAGAATCCTGCATGATTGCCTAAATGATCTCTGAAGCAGGATCCATTAACAAAATAATCTGCAGTGGCATTTAGCAATGGTGTTGATTCTAGATCTGGTCTGAGTCGGGTAAAAGCTATTGATTCTGTTACTCATTCATGAGGCGTTCCTTCATCTTCCAATGGCATGAAATTGGCTGGGTATACTGTAGCACAATGCTTTATTGTTATATCAGGGTATGTAAGCAAAGCTGAATAAGCTATACTCCTGGCCTGTGTTAGGACAAATCTACCTTGTTCCACCAATTCTACTACTTTTTGCCAAGTGTAGATATAGATTGGATATCCCATGGTCAATGAAGAGGCCTCCTTATATGCATAATGGACTTGTGCTGTAGAATGCAATTGGTTGTTTTCCTCTCCCTTTGCACGTTTCCTGCATCAAGACTGCTGATGCATACCCTTCTTTCCTATTGGCCACATATAAATGAAAGGGTTGTGAGTAGTCTGGGTTGGCTAGTGCTGGTGCACTCTGCAACTCCCTTTTTACTGATTCAAATGCTATCATTGCATCATTGGTCCATGTTATCCTAGCTCTCAGATTTTGTTGTCCTGCCACTTTCATTGCTGATCTTAATGGTGCAACTTTTACTGCATAATCCTCCACCCATTCTGAGCTGAATCCAGTCATGCCCAAAAACGTCATCATTTGGCCTACTGTTTGTGGCAGGGGTGCTTTGCTTATGCCTTCCAATTGGCTCTGTGAAATTGCTCGAGTTCTGTATGCAATTGTCCTTCCCAAGTATTCCACCTGGGGCAAGCAGTATTGCAACTTTGTTTTGGAGGCCTTGTGACCTCCTTCTGCAAGTTTACTCAACACTTTTATTGAGTCTCTGTGGCATTGTTTGAGCGACGATGCACAAATCAGTATGTCGTCGACGTACTGGATTAATGTACTGTCCATCACCAGATCTTCCACATCATTCTTTAGCAATTGATTAAAAATATGCGGCGAGTGCTTGTATCCCTGAACTAATTTTTCATATGTGTATTGCTTGCCTTCATAGGTGAACGCAAACAGGTGTCTGCTTTCTTCCGCTAGTGGGATGCTGAAAAATGCTGAACAAGGATCAATCACAGTGAAGTATTTTGCATCTGCTGGAATGTTGGTGAGTAGGGTATGCAAATTCGGAACCTCTGCTGGGTAATCTTCTACTATCTCATTGATAGCTCTTAAATCAGGCACCAATCGCCATTTGTTTTGTCCGCTTTAGCCACAGGTAGTATCAGAGTGTTGCAGTAACTGGACGTCTGGACCAGCACTCCTGCTGCAACCAGTCCTTCTATTGTTTCTCTTTTGCCTTCTATGGCCTCTGGTCGTAATGGGTACTGATATTTTCTTGGTAACTTAGCTCCTGGTTTTGTTCTGATTATTATGGGACTGGCTGACAGAATGCAGTTTACATCGTTGCCATGTGCAGCCCATAAGTTTTTAGGAACTAGTTCCTCCATTTCTTTTAAAAGCTCAGCATTTGGACGTTCTGTCTTTCTGGGTGCTTTCGGGTCCTTTGTAGCAACGACTTCCACTTCCTTAGGGATTCCTTCTAGGAATGTAGTACATACAATCTTCATGTAGTGTTTGTCTGATGACATAAATACCAATGGATTATCTGTGTTATCCCATATGATGTCTTTTGCTTTTTTCATCATTGGTTCTAACTCTTTTGACTCATTTCCCTTTCTTACGTAGAGCGTGACATGGGGAACTGAGTTCCCTTTCTGTCAGTCTCTCGACGTTGTGTCGAACCGACAGATTGGGGTTTGTCTTGAGAACCTATCATCTTCTGAGTATTTAGAAAAGGTCAATGAAAATTGGTGAATGAAATTTGCATGCCGGACTCCTCCCCGGATGTCCGGGTATGAGAGGGAAGCCGGCGTGCTCATTCATTCACCTTTTGTTCTTCAGAGCCTACACATCTGATGAGCGACTCTACGATCTTCACTGATCTAATTCTGCTGGATCTTACGACATGGTGCAGCGGACGGTCCCTTCCTGCAGCGACTCTCCCCTGGGCATCTCGGCAGTTCCGGAAGAGTCTGAGCAAATTTCTTCTAAAAGAGCTAATTTCTCCAGCGTGGCATGGCCCGCTGTTCTCTTGGGTGCAACGTGCTCATTGAGGAAGGGGACGGACACGATGTCTGCCTCAGGTGTTTGGGTCTCCGGCACGCTGAGGCAGCCTTTGTGGATACGTCCTGCCTGCACTGCGGGCGGATGGCGATCCAGACGTTGTGGTCACGGGTGGCTGTATTCTTTATGAATAAAGCCACCACCCCGTCTGCTACCCGATCCGTGACGACAGTGGCTATGGCCCTGCCGCCCGCTTCGGTTAGCACAGGGGGTGATATGGGGATCACTGTGAACGTTAACCCGCCAACCGCAGGCTCACGGACCATTCACGCCCCAACTCGCTCGTCTGACCGTCCCTCAAGAGACGGTCCTACCCCGTCTTGTTGCTCGGCCACGTACTTGGAGGTGCGTGACGAAGATGAGATGTCGATTGCAGCATCGGAGGGCAACCTTTTGGCATCCGACCCCGACGATTCCTCGGAGCTCCCTCCCTCGGGGGGTCGAGCCCAGGAAGAAGCAGACGTCGAGATGACAACCATGCTTTTCTGGGCCACCGCGAGCATTGGGCTGCAGTGCACGGCACCGCCCTTACCCCAGTGCTCGCGGCTGGATACGTGGTACCTGGGGTCTGAACGCGACTCCAAGCCGCGCCCAGCTCCGGTCCCGTTCTTCCCGGAAGTGCATGAGGAGCTAAGCAAGACCTGGAACGCGCCTCTCACAGCTCGTTCCAGTCAGAAAAGCTCGGTCGCCCTTACTTCCCTCGATGGTGGGGCGGCCAGGGTCTATGTCGAGATTCCCCAGGTGGAGCGTGCTGTCGCGGTGCACCTGTGCCCGCAGACAGCGGCCACCTGGAGAGCTTGGCCTAGACTCCCATCCAAGGCATGTAAGTTTTCAGCATCTCTGGTGTCGAAGGCTTACACCACTGCGGGCCAGGCCGCCTCCTCCCTCCACACCATGGCCATCCTGCAGGTCCACCAGGCCAAGGCGTTGAAGGAGCTCCACGAGGGTAAGACCGACTCAGCGGTAATGCAGGAACTCCGTACCGCCACCGATCTTGCTCTACGGGCGACTAAGGTGACGGCACGGGCCCTGGGTTGGGCGATGTCCACCATGGTGGTCCAGGAGAGGCACCTCTGGCTTAACCTTGCGCAGATGCGGGACGCTGAGAAGGTTCGCTTTCTTGACGCCCCCATCTCGCAGGGCGGGCTGTTTGGTGACACCGTTGAGGATTTCTCTCAGCAGTTCTCGACGGTGAAGAAGCAGACGGAGGCCATCAAGTATATCCTGCCCCGCCGCGACTCGGCCACCTCCAGGCCTTCGAGATCCCGAGCGGCGTCTGCTTCCCAGCAGCCCCGGCCCTCTTCGACTCCGGCTCCAGTGCCCCCTTCCCAGGCTGCCTCCCGGAAAAGGACATCGAAGAGGAAACTGCCTCCCCATCAGCATCCGTCGCGGAAGCAGAAGCGGCCCTGACGGAGAGACCCTAGGGAGATTGAGGCTACCATCGGGCCCGAACCCAGCCACTCCATCGCTGGATCGGATAGGGACGGTTCCTGCCCCGTCCTACCATCTGCTGGCCCCCTCCCTCGGCGAAACGCAATGTCGAGTATAAACACCAGCCCTCAGCACTCTCAGACAGACAGTGCGTTGAGCTGTACAATCGCCAGGCAGGAAAAACAGCAGAGCTGATCTCCTCCCCGGGGGGCCTCCCCCGGCAAGGAATCCGTACTGCTAGCCATCAAACCACCCCCCGGGGAGACGATGAAGAAGATCGAACCTCTAGTCCCCCTGTCACGGTTTCTGGGAGCTTGGCTCCGGCTTCCCAGACTGTCAGGCTGGCTAAGGAAGACGATCCGTCTCGGCTACGCGATTCAGTTCGCTACACATCCGCCCAAGTTTCGGGGCATCCTTTTCACCTCAGTCAAAGGCAAGGATGCTCCCATACTTCGGGCGGAGGTCGCCTCCCTTCTTGCGAAGGGAGCGATCGAGCCCGTCCCACCAGCCGAGATGTCCCGCGGGTTCTACAACCCGTACTTCATTGTTCCCAAGAAAGGCAAGGGGGTTGCACCCTATCTTGGATCTGCGTGTTCTGAACAGGCACCTACACAAGCTGCCTTTCAGTATGGTCACGCAGAAGCGCATCCTGACGACCGTCAGGTGTCATGACTGGTTCATGGCAATTGACCTGAAGGACGCGTACTTTCATGTCTCGATCCTCCCTCTACACCGGCCGTTCCTACGGTTCGCGTTCGAGGGACGGGCATATCAGTACAAGGTCCTCCCCTTCGGTCTGTCCCTGTCTCCACGGGTCTTTACGAAGGTCATGGAAGCCGCCCTCCTTCCCCTCAGGGAAGGAGGTGTGCGGGTACTAAACTATCTCGACGACTGGCTCATCTCGGCTCACTCGCGAGATCTGTTGTGTACACACAGGGACCTGGTGCTCCGGTTGGGTTGGGGCTACAGGTCAACTGGGAAAAGAGCAAGCTCTCCCCCGCGCAGAGCATCTCCTTTCTCGGTATGGAAATCGACTCTGTCTCCATGACAGCGCGACTGACTACAGAGCGCGCCCAGTCAGTGTTACACTGAGCGGTCTCCCTGAAACAATTTCAGAGGCTCCTGGGGCACATGGCATCCTCAGCGGGGGTGGTCCCCTCTAGGGTTGATGCACATGCGACCGCTCCAACACTGGCTACAGAGTCAGGTTCCCTGGAGAGTGTGGCACACCGGCAGCAGGTGTATGGTCATCACGCCTCTCTGTCGGCGCACCCTGACCCCCTGGTCGTCTATGGCCTTCCTACGGGCGGGGGTCCCCCTAGGGCAGGTGTCAAGGCACGTCGTAGTAACGATGGATGCCTCCCTACAGGGCTGGGGTGCTGTGCAACAGGAACGCAGTGTCGGGGCGGGGGCCCTGTGTTGGCATATCAACTGCCTAGAGTTGTGGGCTGTGCTACTTGCACTAAAGAGATTCCAACCTCTCGTGCAGGGAAAGCACGTGCTGGTCAGGTCGGACAGCACAGCTGCCGTGGCGTATATCAACAGCTGTGTGCAGCACGTTTGGCACATCAGGCAGAGAGCCGCAGAAGTGAAGCCCTCCCTCCATTCCAGTAGCGTTTGTCTTGGCGTGGAGGTGAGTGGTGATGAACAGACTAGCTTCATGTGCCTCGAATTCACAGCTAATTATCCAAAAGACCAGAGGTGGGTAGTAACGCGCTACATTTACTTCGTTACATTTACTTGAGTAACATTTTGGAAAATATGTACTTTTTAAGTAAAATTAAAAGTGTGTACTTTTACTCTTACTTGAGTAAATTTCTAATAGAAAATCTGTACTTTTACTTCGTTACATAACTTACATTGCGTGACGTTCCTTCGTTCCTTCATTTTAAAATATGCTTTTTAAAACGCGTTGTTTATTTCAAGGTTGTCGTCTCTTTTTACGGGCATTCCCGAGTGATCGATTCTTTTGAGTCGATTCTTTTGAAAGCATTAATTGAACAATGGGCAAAACCATTTGAATAGGCTAATGAATCAGTTCAAATGATTTGTTCAGTTCGCAGCACGATCTGAATCATCTGAAGCAGGATTACTCACTCCTCGTAGCGCGAAACTTAAGAACACGCAGAACACAAAGAGCGTTGGATGAAGTGGATATTAATCTATATCTATACAATCAAAACTGCAAATGTGTCATATTGTTTGCCAGCAATGATAAATGCCCGCCATATGCGCGCACCCGCGCGACCTGTTCGTCAGACACAGCAACATGCGCGTTACCTGTCAGACACAGAGACGTGGGCTTGCAGAAATATACATTTGAAGAACAGAAGGAAGAAAACTTGTTGATGGGCGTGTGGTTCACTGTTTACTGTTTGTTTACAAGTAAGAGCGTTTCACAACACACACGTGACACAACACGAGAAAACATGAGCTTTGTTCAAAAATGTGTATTTCATTTAAGAGAGCACTGCAGATGTTCTAGATCATCTTAGGAAATGCTCTGAGTTTAGTTCATGCTTTAGTTTGACATGGTCTATTATTCTAAATAAGTTGTGTAAACTACATTGACATCAGGACTAGATGAAATTTACAGAAATGCTTGTCTCTTCTGTGTTTGTCTATTCTTTAGTCTCTCTAGTATATTGCAAAGATATCTGCTTATGATAATTGAAAATATTGATTAAAATGTAATAATAAAATATTGGCGTTAATATTAATTTTATGTAGTAGGCCTATATAATCAGATACAAAGTAACTAAGTAACTAGCTACTTGAGTAGTTTTTTCATTGCATACTTTTTTACTTTTACTCAAGTATTTTTTAAACTAGTGACTTTTACTTTTACTTGAGTAACAATTTCTCTAGTTACTTGTACTTTTACTTGATTAAAGATTTTGGCTACTCTACCCACCTCTGCAAAAGACAAACCGCAAATATTGTTTTGCTAACATCCATCACTTATGAGCTGAGTTAGCTAAGGTTTCGCTAAGGCAGTATATTATTAACTTACATGCTAACTAAATGAAGTAACGACGGCTGAATACAGTATAATTAATAACGTCATCAGAATCGCCAATTGATATGTAGGCATTAAGTAATTAAAATGTGCTAACTTGCAGGCAATGCAGATGAATAGGATAAAAAAATAAAGCATATCACCAGTTATTAGTTAATATGACCTACATCAAGAGTATTTTCCCTTGAAATGTTATGTTTAAATAGTCATATATACTGTATATGCAGCTTGTTTTGGGTTAATTTAGAAGAAATCTACAGAAGCAAACAGACGAGGGTATAGAAGACTTAAAACAAACACCTTAATGTGTATTTTGGATATTTCCTTTCCATTAGAGCAAAAGAAGACATGAAAGAAAAATAGACCAACATCTCAAAATTGAACCGTACATTAAGTGTCCCGCCTTAAACAATAACTTGATAAGTTTGATGTCAGACTCCTCATCTAATAACTATCCATTTTATATGTTGTGTATGCTGATAGATCTAAGCAGCCCTCCCTCAAATGTGAAACAAAGTTCTTGTCACCCATCAGTGTGTGTGTGCGTGGTACAGTAAGTGTAATTATAACAACAATAATAATATTATTAATAGTAATAATTAGTTAAGCTGCTGTATTTGTGTATTTGGTCAATCATTTGTTGCAGTGTGTTTTAATTAATTTTGCAGTTTTTTGTCATGAAAAACAACAAATTAGCACCAACTGCCTTTTTCAGTTTAGTGTGAAGGTCATTGTTGGTGTCCCAATAACACCAAAAATAATTAAAACAGTTTATTGGCTTATGCAAAATAAACAAATTATTAGTGAAAATGTGTCCTTTTCCTTTGTGCAGTCATTTATTCTATGTATATACTTTAGCATAGAAAACATACACATTTTGGCTTAGTTTCCTTTGTTGTTGCCTGTTCTTGTGATAAAATTAGTGAATTCTAAGGAAGACAATGGTCTCTATATGAACTGATTATTTTGTAGACATTGTTGGAAAATGAAATGCTAGTAGTTTTCCTGTCGTTTCTTCCTCCAGGACGCGCACCCACCCTCCTGCTCCTTCATTCAGGTCGGGCAGACGAGCTATTAATCCACCCAGGTCCAGTGTGGCCCAAGGCACATCATGTGGCTGTTGGTTTTTTATCAGGATTGGGCATTGTGAAACTTGAAGGTCACTATTCAAAACATCACTGAATGGGTTGGTTGAATGGATGGTTGTTGATGCTGATCGCCTCAGCCTCCCTCCTTCTCTGAGCCAGGCTGGCTGTGTCTGTTTTTCATCAATTTCTTCTAAACAGATGTTTCCAGACACCCGCTTGTATTCCTTCAGTGGATAGCTTGGGAATATTCTTGCTTCCTCTTGTTTCGCAGTCATCAGATGTCTTCCTCTGCTGTCAGCTTCAGGTATTTCTCTGCTGTTGTCATCTGGTATGTCTCTACTGGTGGGTTGGTATGTTGTTTCATTCATCAACAAATGCCTCCCTCTACTGTTGGCAGCTGGCATTTCTCTGCTGTCATGATGCATTGCTGTTTCTTTGCTCAGCAAATGTCTCCCTCTCCTGGCGGCTTCTGGTATCTCCCTTCTTCTGTGTTGCCATGACGTTTCATCAGTGTAACCTGAGATATGTTCATTCTCCAGAAGGGGCAGGGTTGCTTCATCTTCTTCCTCTAAACCCACCTCTGACATGACATCTGGTGCTTTACTATATCTTAGATCTTTCCTCCCCAGTGCTGTTGACGTCATCTCTGGTTCTTGGGTTGCTTCTTCTTATCTTTGTCTTCTAGCAGCCTCTAGCTCTGCAGATACCCCAGCATAGATTGATTTATAGATGGGTGTATCATTCCATTCTGCTCTCCTTCTTTGTTGATACTCTGGCTTGATGAAAGAGTACTCCTGTCTTCTCTCAGCGTGTGTGCCTCTTAGGGAGCCGTCGTCTCCTGACTTCTCTGTCTCTCTTTCCTTGATGTCCATTTCTCATGTGAACTTAAATTCTCCCTTAACCAAAGGCATTTGATTATTCAGTTTTTCATTTTCTGTAATCAGTGGCAACTGATTCTTAGATGGCTCATAGGGGGTGGATTCAATGCATTTCTCCATTTTTCACTTGCTTTGTCATCATCCCCTTTAAGGAGCTCTCTTGTTCTCTTTACACTTTTCAGAAAATTAATTCCTTCCTTTTATTTCCCGTTTCTTGCTTTTGTCCTTCGGTTTATAATTTTTAATCAAACCTTCCATTTCCTCACAAACTGTCATATCAAACGTTCCACTCTCCGGCCATAAAGTCCTAAGCCTTTTGTTCTCTCCGCCCACTTTTTAGAGATTTCCCCTATCAGATATCTGCTCACAGGATATCTAGACCCCAATATTTCTACTGGCGTGGGGGCCATGACTCTTTCTATTTATTATACTCACTCAGCCTGTTAAAGTGAAGCACCCCCCTCTGTTTTATGGCGACCTACGGCCTTAGGTTTTCTGGTGCTATCTGCACAATCAGCTTCTTCAATGTATTGGCCTGAAACTGCTGAGGCACTATTTCTCTCCTTTCGTTTGTTGTAAACAGTATCCTGCTTTCCCAATTTAGGTATCTCGTATCTGCATAAACCTGTATTTCAGGGTGACTGATCAATCTATAGTCTCTTCCCCTGCCTAGCGTATAGCCTTGTCTTTCTCCTTGCAGTAAATAGGGTGCCACTAGGTTGTAGATTGGAATTTTTACTGTCAATGAGACACGCCGTAACGCAGTGCCTAGATTGCTGGCCCTGTTGGCTCTGTGGAAACAAACTTCTTCCAAATAGATTTTTAATATGCTTACTTTACAACACCTACTCACTATATCCCTCCAATTTACGTAGGGCCAAATATGTTCAATTTGCTCCAAATTCCGAACTTCTGTCAGTTCGTCTAGGTAATAATTTTTCCTTTCTTCTGTCAATGGCTTCTTAACGCCTTCCGCGTCCTTATAAAATCTCTCCAGAAATGGTCACTAATTTACTTAGTTTCAGCTAGCAATCTGGCTATTCTTATTCTTTCAAAATGTGAATGTATACTTACCTCAAACGTCAAACCAGCTTCAGCCAAGCGTTTTCAGAACATTAATAAAACATGAATAAAGAATTCAAAAGGCACAAATTCAGCAGCAATTTTCACTTTTCACTCAGTGCAAACAGTTTTCACAGTTGCAGTCTGGTCTCATATGCTCACATCAAGTCACATCAAGTCAAACACACACACACACACACACACACACCAGGGCCTCTTTAGCCCCCCCTTTTACTCACTCAATCACGCATTCAGTTTCGCAAACACACAAAGTCTCACAGGCTGAGATTCTTCTCTCTCTCTCCCTTGCTCCTAGACCACTTATGAGAACAATGTACAGTAAAAAATAGAATATATTACAACACACACATACTACGTTACCTGTTACCTAACAGGATTTACGCTACCTAGCGTCTTCGCATCTCTGCGCGGAACATCCTGTGACGTGACCTGTTCTCCCAAAACAGGATGTTCTACGTTCTTCTTGGCGCTTCACAGCCCTCTGTTATGGCACACTCGCCTGCAGTGTGACCCGTTACCTAACGGGATTTACACCTTCTCGATGTCTTCGCTGCCCCCTTGGCACGGCACATCTCTCATACAATCTCACACTCGTTCACACACACATACACAATACTTTCCCTGAGACCTGGGTCCCCAAAAAATTTTAGCAAACTAGTGCAACTTTTAACATTAACTTTTGTTCAATTTAGGAGAGGCTTACGAGGACCAATGACATTTAGGGTTTTACCTTTAGCAGATCACACAGATTTTATACAATAAAGCAAATAAGCCCACCTGTTCCGGTGTTTTGGGCTCTTATATCTGTGTGATCCACATCCAGGTCCACCCGTCATGATCGTCACCCTCCTGCCCTTTAGCCTGGATCACGTCAAGGGGTCACCAATATGTTGTGGCAAAATCGATCGCCCAATGTAGAAAGAATTCACGAAGACCAGGGAGACAGGTTTCAAGAGTTTCAATCTTTATTTGCTCGAGCAAGCAAAGTGAGACACACAGAGTTCATCTGATGATGTCCCAAGAATACATATCTGACTCCATCTTTTATACACTAACTTCAAGTTGTTTTTCACAGTGTTAACCAATCATGCTTCGCCTGACATCACCTTCTACCAATCAGGTTTCACATGATATCACCTTTTTTGTTAGTCCATCCTCTTTCTGAGTCGCTACCATTATATCTTAACCAAGTCTCCACCTGCAACAGTTATATGTCAGACTCTCTATATTAGGATTTAACCGTGGCGAAACCCTTTTAAGGTTCTTAAAAATAAGTTTGAGACATCTCCTTTTCAGCGGCAGATGTATACCATGTTATTGTCATGGTTCTGCCTCACCTAGTCTTGGATTTCCTAGTCCTGAGGCAGAGCCATGACAAAGTCTTTGGTTATGTGTGGAGAGAATGATATTATTGTCCTTTTGACAATAATATGCGTTCTCTCCAGTGTCTCGTCATTGGCCCCGCCCCTCTCGTTTCATGTATTGCTTCCCTCTCGTGTCTAATGTTCCTCACCTGCCCTGTGTAATTATCCCTCGTTTGTCTTGCCTATTTAATGCCCTCATGTTGCATTGTCCTGTGTTCGGTCATTGTGTGTGCTATGTGCTGTATTCAGTCCGTCTTGTTACTCGGCCAGTATATTTCAGTATTGCCTGTTCCGGTTTCGTCATCTCAGTAAGTGTTTAGTTTAGTTTGTCAAGTGTTTATTCAGTCTGTTGTTTAGGTAGTCTTCGTTTTGTTCTTGTTTAGTGTTTTTCTTGTTCCCGTGTTTTACCCCATCGCGGGTCTTTGTTTTGTTTCTTTGTTTTAATAAAATCTATTTGTTAACCCCTTCATCCCCGCTGCCTGCGCTTGGGTTCTTCCTTACCTGTCGTGACCGTTATATACCGTATTTGTCTTTTTCTTCCAATGAGCTCATGGTTAAGTCCATTCTGTGCATCCCAAAAAGGTAATATTGTCCTTAGCAACGATGCTAAACACACCAGTGTTTGTGAAAATTGTCTCCAGTTGTATGTGCTACTTGCATGATGCTATGCATGTGCTCGATGGTGCTGCTTGGTGAGCAACCTATGAGGCCCACTGCCTTTGCTGTATCACAAGAAATGCACGAAGTCTATTACTAACTTAAATTTATTATTTTATATAAGAAATCAAGAAATCTTAATACTGTAATAGAAAACCCACAATAGCCTACAGGACTATCACTGGATCTGCACCGGCATACTTTCACACCCTCCTACACTCCATCAAGAACCCTGCGTTTTGTATCACCTTCTCGAAAGGGCAGTAAATCGCTTTCCCGCTCATTACTCTTCACAACTCCTTCCTGGTGGAACATTCCTAACTCAGTCCGGTCAATTACATCTCTCACAACATTCAAAAAACTACTTAAAACCTCTTCTGTGAGTACTTGACAGACAAATGAGAGAAAAAAAACGAACTTTCTCTCAACAGGTATTGTTCTGGCTTTTGTTGAAACTAGAAACTTTTTATTAGCACCTATTGTATTACGTATTGCTCCTGTATGACATATCGCTTGTTGCTCCCTGAACTCTCTGTAAGTCGCTTTGGATAAAAGCGTCTGCTAAATGTAAATAAATGTGAATCAGTTTTACAGTATACATACAGTAGAATTACAGAAGATTACTGGCGTCTCTGCGGCCAGTATTTTACTGTAAAATACTGTTTTCCATCTTAGAGTTTCTCTCGATCGCTTACACACTAAAATTAAAACTTTCCCACAATTAGCAAAACCTTACACTCAAGGAGCAAAACACTGGCTCAGATCTGCAGAACTGTAAGCACATTGTCAGCTTCACACTTTTTGCAAAACATTACACACAGTGATTTGCAAAACACTAAACACACTATGCATTTAACAGAAATTTATCATGATGTCATTTCCTTGCCATTTCAAAGCAAAGGCTTTCAAAAGAACACACCCATGAACCAATTGTTTAAACACAGCCACCAGGTGTGCACACACACTGGTGCTTAATTGTAGACACACCAATCAGGTTTAAGCACTATAAGAAGGCAGTTCACCTGTCTTCAACAAAAATGGATGGTGTCAGAGGAAGAGGGAGAGTGCGGATGAGAGGGGGAATCCAGAGAGAACAAGGTGGAGGAAGAGGCCAAGGTAGAGGAAGAGGGAGACCCGGAGGAGGGGTAGGACATGCACAAAGAAGAAGACAACCAAATCTGTGTAACGAAATTCGTGCTACAATTGTGGACCATGTAATAAACCACGGACTAACACTGAGGGAGGCTGGACTGAGAGTACAGCATAACCTAAGCAGGTACACGGTGGCATCAATAGTTCGGACATTTCGTCAAGAGCACAGGTGAGAAACTTATCTTCTGTCAACAGAAAATCCATAGCTTACTGCATGTACTATAGCAACAGTTTTGGTATCTATTTGTGTATCATTTTAAAGTAAGCTACATGTATTTTGTTTGGCCAACATAGGATTGAACGTCGAGAACACCAAGAAGGGATGGGCCCCATATTCACACAGGCGCAAGAGAGAGAGTTCATAAACCTCGTTTTGGCCAATAATGCAATCAGACTTAGAGAAATCCAAGCACATATTGTCAATGATCACACAATTTTCAATAATGTCCAATAGGTCTCTCTGTCAACAATAGCCCGTATCCTTAAAAACATCAAGTTCTGATGAAACAACTGTATAAAGTGCCATTTGAAAGAAATTCAGACAGGGTGAAAGTCCTGTGGCGTGAATATGGGGTGGTACGTTTTGTTCACTGACTGTAATATTGTGTACTGCACACATAACCCTTTTACTGTACATGTAATTTTACTGTATAGCAGACCTACAGTATATTGATCTACACAATGTGATTGCTGTATTTCAGAGAGTTTTGCAAATGGATGCGGAGGAAGTCCCGCATGAGTTTATATACATCGATGAGGCTGGATTTAACCTGACAACAGTGAGAAGAAGGGGACGAAACATCATTGGCCACAGGGCTATTGTCAATGTACCAGGACAACGTGGGGGTAACATTACCCTTTGTGCTGCCATTACACAGAATGGGGTAATTGAAAAAAACTGTAACAGTTAAAAGCTGTAAAGCAACTTCACACTATTCATACTGTAGAATAACAGTAGATTACTGGCTTCTGTGCTGCCAATAATTTACCGTTAATTTACAGATGAAATTTCTACCTCTCACAATGTTGTCCATAGCTGATGGATTTACCCATGCCATCGGTGTGCTTTGGAGCATTTTGTACCTTCTGATCACATAATTAGAAATAAGTGTAAACAATTTTGAGTCGTTGGGTGTAATTGATGACAACTGTGCATTAGTTGTGTTTAACTTTTGCCCCTTGTGTTTAGTGTTTTGCAACAAAAATGCATGACAGTGCGATACAGTAGGTTTTAGTGAGTGAGAATGTGTTTAGAGTTTTGCAAAAAGACTGCATGAGATTATCTAAGTACCTAAACTTGTTTAAGGTTTTGCAGAAAGAGTGATTTATTCAACAGATTGCTTTAGGCTATTGAGAATTTGGTTCAAGGAATGGGTTTAGTGTTTTAGCAACTCAGAAAAACTGTAAAGGAACGTTTCATGTAAATATATAAATATTATTCAGTTTACTCACCCTTATGCCAATTTTTTTGCACACATTTTCTGTGAAATGTACCCTATAATTTATTCCATGTGTCTCTAGTCACAAGCTTTGTAATGCCATTGAACAGAACCCCAATTTGTGCATCAATCATAAAATAAATCTATACATGTTACTAATAGTTTTTCAAAATGAAGCTCTCCACAACAAAGTTGCT
Source organism: Triplophysa rosa (assembly GCF_024868665.1). Taxonomy (NCBI): domain Eukaryota; kingdom Metazoa; phylum Chordata; class Actinopteri; order Cypriniformes; family Nemacheilidae; genus Triplophysa; species Triplophysa rosa. Next base: position 4,789,897 of record NC_079890.1, read on the forward strand.
GATGAAGCAATTTTTCCCCCAGACATGACACACAAGGCCTAAAAAACACTCACACTACAACATAGTCTTAGACACTGGTGAGATCAATTCAAAACACTGTTACTAAAACCTCTTATTAGGATTCAAGAATAATTTGACAGCTCAGTGTCTATTACAATATACAACATAAAAGTGTGCAGATAGAGCAAAATGCAATAATTAGCTTTAGGAGGAAATATTTTCATTACACTACTGTAAAGTAATCTTAGATGAAAGTAGATGAAGTAGATGATCTTACAAGACAAGAAAAGTTAAAAAACCAAAGAACAATATGAACTGGTTATGCCACACAATGCAGAATACAACAGCATATATAAATATGAGGAGAAGCATTTTGTTGCAGCTGAAGTCAACTGAAGCGCGTAAGTGTAATTGATTAATCTTGTCTTACTGAGTTTAAACGCAGTGTCGTTGCTTTGTTTATTTCCGCTTTTGTCACGTGTTAAAGTCGCGTTTGTTTTCGTGCTGGTTTCATTTGTTATTGTGAAATATTGGGAGGCATGTCCAAACCCAGTTACAGGATTTAAAACTGTGAACTGTGCCCAGTTTTGTGGGAGAAGCATTATGGTGCAACTGAAGTCAACTGAAGCGCGTAAGTGTTATTGATTAATCTTGTCTTATTGAGTTTAAACGCAGTGTCGTTGCTTTGTTTATTTCCACATTTGTCATTTGTTGAAGTCACGTTTGTTCTCGTGCTGGTTTCATTTGTTATTGGGAGATATTGGGAGGCGTGTCCTGCTGATTTCAATAGCGTGATTCAGACAGGTATATAAGTGAATTGACACTGCGGCAGTGGTCACGGCAGCCCTCATCGCATGAAGACCGAAGAGCGTAAAGACCATTGACTCTACCTGCGCGACTCCACCGAGCAAGGACACCGACAAGGCACTTCAGTATTACCTTTTTGCACTTCTATTTATTCTCTTCTTGTTATTTGTCTTGTATATTTCTTATTCCCCGATTTTGACTGTGTTTTCAAATCCCTACTGTCACTACAACTCGTAAATCACCGGTATCACGTAGAAGGCCACGAAATGCTAATGCTACTAATCTGCGCACTCTTTCAGTATCCACGACTACCTCAATTACATTTCCCATTGGTTTATGGAACTGCCAATCTGCTGTAAACAAAACAGATTTCATTACAGCTATTGCTAAACACTCTGGTCTTTCTCTTTTAGCACTTACTGAATCAAGCCAGAGGACACTGCCACACCGGCTGATCTCTCAAACAACTACACTTTCTCCCACAGCCCACGCATATCAGGGAGGGGTGGAGGAACCGGTCTACTTATCCCCAACGACTGGAAATTCAAACAGCTGGAACCCTTGTGTGACAACATCTCCTTTGAGTCACATGCTGTTACTATCATCCATCCCGTTAAAACTCATGTTGTGGTTATCTATTGTCCCCCAGGTCAACTTGGACATTTCTCGGAGGAGTTGGATACGCTTCTGTCATCCTTCCCCGTGGATGATACTCCTCTGGTGGAACTTGGAGACTTCAACATCCACCTTGAAAAACCGCAGGCTGCCAACTTCAACAACCTGACTGCGTCGTTTGACCTCAAGAGAGTTCCCACTACAGCAACCCATAAGTCTGGTAATCAACTAGATCTTATCTACACATGACACTGCTCCACTCATCACTCCCAGGTCACCCCACTGCACACATCGGATAATTTCCTCATCACTCTTGATCTCGACCTAACCTCTCCAGACACTACACATGCGTCCCCACTGGTCACATTCCGGCGCAACCTACGATCACTCTCTCCATCCCGCTTATCCTCTGAGGTCTCCTCTACGCTCCCTCCCTCTGAACAGCTCTCTCTCTTTGATACTAACAGTGCCACCGACACTCTTTGCTCCACACAAACCTCCTGCTTAGACAACCTATGCCCTCTAACATCTAGGCCATCTCGTGCATCCCCTTCTGCCCCGTGGTTATCTGATGTTCTCTGTGAGCATCGCGCCATGCTCAGGTCTGCTGAGAGAAAGTGGTGCAAATCTAAAGAACCCGCTGACCTCGGTCTCTATCAGTCTCTCCTCTCTTCTTTCTCTGCTGATGTCTCCTCTCCAAAGACCCAGTACTACCAGGCTAAAATTAAAGACTCGCCTGACTCTCGTACTCTCTTTAAAACCTTCTCTGCTCTTTTTTGCCCGCCTGCCCCCTCACCTCCATCCAACTTAACAGCTGATAATTTTGCGTCTCTCTTCGTAAAGAAAACGACCACCATCAGCAGTCAGTTCCCTGTGCCAGAACTGCTTGTAATTCCGACCTACACAAAGATTCATCACAACTTCTCCATTCAACTGGGCTCATCAACCATCACATCTTCCAGAACGGCCAGAAACCTGGGAGTGGTGATCGACGATCAGCTTAACTTCACTGATCAGGTTGCCAGCACCACCCGGTCTTGTAGATTCATCCTCTACAATATTAGGAAAATTAGACCTTTCCTATCCGAGCATGCTACGCAAGTCCTAGTCCAGGCTCTTGTTCTGTCCAGACTGGACTACTGCAATGCGCTACTGGCTGGACTTCCAGGTTGCACAACCAAACATTGTAGATGTAGATGATCCAGAATGCAGAGGCAAGAGTGGTTTTCAATGAACCGAAGAGAGCGCATGTCACTCCTCTCTTCATTAAGTTACATTGGCTCCCTATAGTCGCTCGAATCAAATTCAAGACTCTGCTCCTGGCCTACAAGACCACCACTGATTTGGCACCCCCTTACCTTCACTTGCTAATGCAGACTTGTATACCTGCCAGATCCCTACGCTCTGCAAACGAACGACGTCTTGTGGTGCCATCCCAAAAAGGTAAAAAATCTCTCTCACGTACCTTCTCGGGATAGGTTCCACATTTATGGAATGATCTGCCCGCTGCTACAAGATCAGCAGATTCTGTAGTCATCTTTAAGATCCGTCTGAAAACACATCTCTTCCGTCAACACCTGACTGATCAGTTCTGACTTCTATCTCTTTTCTACTCTTTCAAAAAAAAAACTTAGCTCTGTATACTGTGGTGGGCTATATGAGACCAATTTTCTTTTATTGCACTTATGCTTTTTGTTGTCCTTATGTTGTTCCAATTGCTTCCATTGTTTCCCTCATCTGTAAGTCACTTTGGATAAAAGCGTCTGCTAAATGACTAATTGAATGTAAATAAATAAATATGGCATCCTCTGCACATTTGGCCCAATTCCGTTAAAGTATAATGTAGCAGTTTCTTGGTTTTCTGTCAAAAGATTATCTGTACTGTAAGTAGTCAAATCTGAGTTCTACAAAAATACTACAAATACAAATTTGTAATTTTTACAATCACAAGTTTGAGGGTGTGCATGTGGTACAATTTACTGGATACCAAATAGTGAAATTTCTCTCATATAAAGTTCTGTTAGCGTGTACTGTAATTATGCTGTACTGTATGTTTACAGTAAGTAGTATAAAGCCGTGTAAATTATTCTAGGATGCAATTTCTAAAGCGCTATCACCTGTTCTCCTATTTTCATCCTGAGATTCTGATTGGTGAGTCATCAGTTTTCCTACTGAATTATTAGCACACATTTATTCATCAGTAAACATTGAGTTTACATCTTCACACTTCAATTCATTATATTATGTGTTTCCTGAATTAGAACATGATTAAAGCTTTGCAAAATGAGGACGTTTTTGTTTGGGGTTTAGGTTTATAGTTCTGAGTATGTGTTTATAGTTGAGAGAATTGTCACATGATTTGTGTGTTAGCAATTGAGAAAAACTGTTATATTTGTCTTCTAAAGCAAAATGGTATGTTAGTGAGAGAAAAAGTTTTTACCAAAAAACTCTGATTACGTCAACTTGTTGGATTACGTCACTTCCTGTTTGCTGAGAGCATGTGGTTTGAGCCGGAGCTCTTTCAAACGTATTCTTAATACATAATTTATTCTTGTTATAGCTTAAGATTTGTGTTTTAAATTGTTATTTCACCGAGGGTAAAACTTATCCTTAAATATATCCCATACCAAAATGGTCCTAAAACGCACTGATAAATTATTTTTATCTGTTCATTCGCTATTAGCATTACCAGCCTGCTTACTGCTTAACTCACTGTTCTCATTATTACATCACTGATGGCTAATATTTCAGATGTGTGTGTACCTCTGAGTGCAGATGAGGAAACGGTCGCAGTTCAGTCGGAACTGGAGGCTGTGGAGAAGCAGATCTAGGATTTACTAGAGACCCAGATAGCAACCAAACCAGCAAATCGTTGCGGCCCAAATCCGGCCCACACCTTACTCCCCATACCACCTCATCTGGCCCACATACCGCGTGGAATGACGGCCCTTGGGCGGCCCGCTCCTGTTTGCCAGATTTGGACCTCAGGCATGCCAAAGCTATGCCACATGTCAAAAATCAAAACAAATAAAGCAGATGTGCTCCTGTTTGACAGAATTTGTATTGAGTTTCATTATTATTATAGTGATGATTGAGTCATTAGTGATGAAGATCTGCTGTTAACAAACAGAATCACTGCAGAAAAGATCAACAAAAACTACAAAAATGTAATTTACCCAAAGAAACACAACAACTACAACCTGAAACACAACCCAGTTAACAAAAGTTTGTTATAAGAACTTTCCTTAGAGGTTTTTCATGTGTTTGAATACGTTTTAAAAACATATTTTAATGTTTTAAGAATATTACCATCATGGTGATCAGTGTTTCCTTGAGTTGGGATCTTGACCCGTGACTATCACTTTATTTGATCTGCTGAAACTGTGAGCTTTTAAAGTGCACTTGTTATGGTAGTACAAACGAGAACCTTAACAAATGGTGTTGGTATTGAACCATTGAAACCACTGAGGTGTTGTAATTTGATTCAGTGCTCGCGTTTGGATTGAGTGCTATGCTGTTGATCCTGAAAGAACAGTATAAGATCAGGGAGTTTAATTGTATTTTGATGTCTAGAAAGATTTGTGAAAAATGTATGTTCATCGAAACACATTGTAGAATCACACAGACATCAAGAATCAGTGTATGAATCTCAGCAATGGTGAGAATCAACCAACTAATTCAGATAAATGGATCAACTGCAATGCATGCTGGGAATTATTAATGAGTTTTGTGCTATGATGTTACCCAGCATGCATTGCAACATGAAGTTTTGGTTTACTGATTGTCACCATTGTTGAGATTCATAAACTGATTCTTGATGTCTGTGTGTCTAAATTCTGCTTTTGTTTAAATATTTATTTGTTTCAGTTTTCACAAATCTGTCTAGACTGCAAAATGCATCTATCTCCCAGATGTTTTAATGTTCTTTCAGGACCAGCAGCACAGCAATTTATTCAAATTTAAAATGATAGTAATCTCAATGACCACCAACCAACACCATTTGATTAGATTATCATTTGCATTACCATAATAAATGTACTTTAAAAGCACATAGTTACAACTAATCTAAAGAGTAAATGTCAAGGGTCAAGAGCCCAACTCAAGGAAACACTGATCACCATGATGGTGACTTTTGTCAGCTGGGAACGATCTTAAAACGTTTTGAATATTTTAAAACATGAAAAACCTCTAAGGAACATTCTTATAACAAACAAACTTTTGTCAACAAGTTGTTTATTTAATAAAATGAACATACAACAAAATTGAATTGAATATAAACTAGCCACAAACCGGATGTTAACTGGGTGTCCGATGAAACGGTCTATATTTAAAAGAAAAATCTTTTTTGTTTGTGGTACATACAATCTTCATGTAGTGGTTGTCTGTTGACATAAATATCAATGGATTATCAGTGTTTTCCCATGTGATGTCTTTTGCTTTTTTCATCATTGGTCCTAGCTCTTTTGACTCATTTTCCTTTCTTACATAGAGCATGACATGGGGAACTGAGTTTTGAACACAAAACATTTTTTTGGTGAATTCACATTCATCAATCTGCAATGCTGCTCCTTGTGGCCCTAAAATTATGTGTAGATAGGTCATTGAGATCATTTGTCCCTTTGTTTCTTTTAACCATTCCTTTTCCAAGTCTGTCCTTCTTTCAGGGTCATATCTCATGGTACAGTGAAATTCTGAACAGGGTATCCATGGTTCATTAATCTGCTCTCTTATGAATTTTCCCCATTTTTCAATTGTTTTTTCTACACCTTCCTCTATTTGTCCAATCCAGAAGACATTGTCTTGGGGAGTTTGCATTAGCATTTGCTTCACCCCACAGTTCTCAATGTAAATGCCATCTGGGGAACAAAGTAATTGCAAATCCAATTTGCACAATGCGTCCCTTCCTAATAAGTTTACAGGCGTATGTTCTGATACTTAAATGGGTATGGTTACTTTTTTATTTTTGGCTTTTAGACTGACTGAAGCTGTTACTGGAACCAGCTGCGTTTTTCCCGAAAATCCTACTGTCTTTGTAAATTTGCTAGACATGGGGAGGTGAGAGGCATAATTTGGATTTATACACGTATAATTTGCTCCAGTGTCTACCATCATTGGTGTCATTTTGCCTTCAACTTCAACCTGCACCATAGGTTCTTGATCAGCACTCCTTGTTAGCATTGGATGCTGACCCCTCCCCGTATGATTTTCTGGGTATCCCTACACTCTAAAAACTGCTGGGTTATTTTTTTAACCCATACGCTGGGTTGAGACCGCTGGGTACGCAAATGCGTCGATTTGACCCATATTTGGGTTGGCAACTGTAACCCAACAGCGCTGGGTTGTGCATGCGGACGTTAAAGAGAGCATGCACGTCACGTTAAACATGTTCATAAGGTTCCCTGATTGTTGATATCACTCCGCCTCCCCGTTAGCGGTGCTCATAACAGAAGTTTGTGGGAAAAACAACGAAAGAGTGTTAAAATGTGAATTTGCCCGGGATAAGGAACGCGTTATTTCATAATTTTGATAGTTTAGTCGGTGTGTAACAGCCAATATCAAGTGAGAGCAGTAACCGGCGAGAAGGAACTCTGAACATTCCTGGGACATGTAAGTTAATTAAATTAAACTTATGTTATTAAAACGGTTCAATTTAGTTTCAAATAAGCTTTCGGTTTTCTTGGCGACCTTTAAAAGCGTATGCATTGGCCTTAGTGGAACTATTTGTGTTGGCGGAGGTGCTGCGCAATCAGTAAACGCAACGGCAACGCCGTTTGCTGCTCAGTGAACCAGCGAGCGCGAAAACCGAAGACGGGTGGATTTTTGAGGCCAGAGGGTAAGTTCCTTTAAAATGAACATAAGTATTTGTTCATCTTAAATTTATATGTTAAGATTACTTTGGATGTATGATAAATTGTTTGTAATAATTGGTGTTACTGATACGGTGAAGTGGGACCGACCTGGTAGTTTTCTGTCAGAACCGTAACGTACTTTCCCGCCCTGCGAGTTTTCAGTTTTCGACAGTTTTCGTGTAGCTTAGTTGTACATTTAACATATCGAATGTTATTTGTTTACCCAAAGTATATTAACAGAGTTCAGTGGCTTTTTACTTGACTTTAATCAAGTAACGTTAAACATGGTTTGAAACAGGCGGCAATGCCTTAGCTTAGACCCATTAACGTTACAGACAATTCACTACTGCTGTTTTCCATACCACTCCTTGATAAATCAGAATAAGCCTTTTATCCGTCGGAAAGCGATATCAGCGACCACAATCATGATTGGAGGCAGTGTTCTGACATTCTGTGCAAACTGAGCAGCTGTAGCTCAGATCGTCAGAACACTGGTGTTTTTCCTTTTCCTTATAGGTTAGCTCACCTAACAGTACTTTAGGTTACTTTACTTGCTAAACATGATCAAACGAGTTGGTCAGTAACACCATTCTGAATAAATTATGATGCATACTGTTAAAATGATACATGTTAATTTCCCTCCCACATTTGTCTTTCAGAATTTATGAATCAACACTACATATCCTATTTATACTGTAATTTCTTTAAAGGAATCAATTACAAATCCTGGCACAGTTACCAGAGAAGTAACCGAAATACCAAGTGATAAGCAGCATGGTCCTGAGTCCAGGATATCTTTGAAGGAAGTGTCTGCATTTGTAGGTTTACTTTTTCGTGTGAATTGTCTGTTGTACTTATGTCAATATTTAATGGTTACTGATAAAGAGAAACCTAGTTTTAATTGAGAAGATTCTGTTTAAGCACTGTATTTTTTATATAAGACATTCTTCAGGCAACACTTGATGGCAAAGATATTGTGAAAGGTATTGAAGAGAAGCACTGCATTTCACTTCACTAGAGCCGAGCCATGGTTTGGATTTTGGTGTCACATTTGATTAAGCACTTTGGAGAAATGTAAGTTAACTTTTTTGCTAAAGTAAAGTGTGTTTGTGTGCATCTTTATTTGATAAAGTGCATGACAATAATAATAAACACGTCACTAACTAGCTTAGCCACTAACGTTAGCTGTCGGCACACCACATTAGATTAAACTACTTATCTTCGTAGTTGTGGATATAACTCGATATATAGAGCTTAAATACTTTGTCCCGCTTGCTTGTTTGAGCAGGAGACCAGGTATCAACGATGCTGTGTTCATCGTTAATGCTTATATTTGGCAGATCTTTAAGACATTTTGTAAACACAGACATTTTGTGTGGTGCGAGAGCAAACCAGAAACTGACATCCTGACTTCTGGCGACAGCGGAAGTTCGCCGCTACGCTTGTGCACGTAGTCTATTGTGCAAGTGTGTCGCAGGTTTATATTTTCTCATTTAGATTCCTAAATCAATTTTTTTGTGATTACATTTTTGCTCAAAGTCATCTGTGGACGTAAGAAAGAGCAGTGGCCACCAAGTCAAGGGAGTATCCACGTCTCTCCGACAATCCGGGGCCGGGCATGGTGTGTTTAAATTTGAAATTCAGTTTGATTGTTAAACACAATAACTTGCTTTGCTGTATCTTCTTCTTGTAATCTAGAAATCCCAGGACAGTTTTGAATCCTCACTCTGGCTCAAAAGAATTGGGTGCCTGTCTTTAAGGATAAGATTCTGCAGTTTGCCAGCCAAGAGAAGCAGGCTCTTCATCTACTTTCCAACATAGAAACTATGTCAGCAGGTAATTGGGATTAAAGGGGTTAGTTCATCTAACAATGATAATTTTGTCATTAATATATCCATGTTTGCCTAGATCACATTACATATGCAGTTCTTAAAGGAATAATTCAGCTCAAAATTTACTAATCTCCCTCATGGCATTTCAAATTAAATTTGGAATAATTTGTAAACCTTTTGTTTGTTAAATGACTCTTTAAGAATGACTTCATTGTGTGAACCATTTCTTAATACACCATTTAATTAATAAATGTCAAACATAAAGATTGTGTCACATGTTAAGGCTTTTTGCTTGCATTTTCAGTGGTTACATGAACACTTTTTTTATTTTTAATTGTAGACCGTCAGAGTGACATCACCTTACTCGAGCTTCCTGTAGTCCTTCCAACATCAGTTTACAAGATCGGAAGGAAAATGTTCAGACCAACTTGCATAGAAACCAGGTAGGCTTTCACAGACATACAACCAGTAAGTTAATAGCTGTTTGCTAATCATGGTATCACAGGACACTGCTCTTCATATTTATTATGACTGTTAAAATTAGAACTATAAAAAAACTAAAATGAATAGTGATTGATGCAAGTATGTAACCGTAATGGATATTAGCTAGGAATTTTAAAGCTTAACTTCCACACTATGCTCTTACAAGTTTTAACTTTGTTTTTCTTTTCAGATCAGTACCAACATGGCTAAATACCTGCGATCAAGACGCGATTGAATTTCCCTGTTCTCAGGCTTGAAGACAACCAGTGCTTTCAGGCTTTTGTGATAACAAATGGAGAAGCACTTGAGCAAAAACATTGCAGGCAGCAGTAGATGTTTGCTTTGAAGCATTCTAAACAGTGCTCCCCTGTCTGGCAGTTTCTACAGACTGTGGTGTATGGACTTCCTGGAGATGAAACCCCAGCGATAAGAATTCTTTGAGCTTTTATATATGCTGCTAAGCAGTAATTATTGTTAGATCACACTTTTTCTAGACTTAACTGAATTTAGCTAACATTGTTCAGAGGTGCTTTTAGAGTGTAAAAACATTTTAAATCTGTTTGTTTACACGGCAATTGATTTGTTATTTGTACCGTGGCCATGTCTCCCAGGAAATATCAAATTTATTTAATGTTAACAGATTATGAAATTTTGCAGAGGTGTAAAATAACTTTTTAATGTAAACATTCTTTTTATACTGCAATTGATTTATTATTCTTATGGTACATTGAACTGAACTGACTATTTTCTCTTAGGAAATATTATAGAATTTTTGCAGTTTATTTTGAGCTACTGAGATTTTAAATTATTTATATTGACAAACTGTATTATACATATATTATACAACCTGTCCATATCTTTTCTTTGGTACAGTTCTTGTGTGTTCTGCACATCTTAAAGCATGCTGAACAGGCAGTTTACAAACAATTTCTTGAAATAAAAAAGATCCAAGCACACACAATGTTCAATGATGTGGGTTTTTTCTGTTTTGGGTGTTTTCACACATATAATAATAATTTAAAATATAATAATAAAATAAAAATATATTTTTTAATGTAAATTGTTATTTTCGGTTTAAAGGACCATGGTTCAATTTTCAACCCAATATTGGGTTACAGTTACCCAGCACTGTGTTCATTTTTAACCAAATTTTGGGTCAAAAAACAACCCAGCATGCTGGGTTAAGAGGTTAACCCAGCCCTGCTGGGTCAAAATAACCCAGCGCTGGGTTCGACCCTTTTTGACCCAGCGCTGGGTTGCCAAAATAACCCAAATTGGGTTGTTTTTAACCCAGCATTTTTTAGAGTGTAGTATTCTGTATTTGGGCCATGCCATGGATTGACTGGCCCTTGGTGTTGTGGCTCTTGGTTACACCACTCAGGGTTCTGTGGTCTTTGCCATTGTTGAGGCTGCTGAGGTTGCTGCTGAGGTTGCTGCTGTTGCCATGTTCTGCCTTGTTGTCTTTGCCATTGTGGGCCTTGTTGGCCTTGGTTAAGTGGCCACGGGTTGCTTATGTGTCTGTTCTGGCCACATCCCCAGCAGTTTCTTAACTGTGGGTTTGGTCTTCTTCTTCCTTTTGGCTGAAACCTCGGTCCACCTTTTTACTGTTCTGGTTTTACATAAACAACAATAGGTGCGTGCAGGTTGTTGTTGCTGAGCAATTCCTGGTGCAGGCTGAGCTGGAGCCACCATTGCGGCTTGTGGCATCACTTGAGGAGTAGTGTTTACAGGTGCCATTACAGCTGTCTGTTCCTCCTCTTTGTCTTTTACCACTGCTCGTGTCTTCTTTTTGCTTTTAGCCAGCTCTTCAAGTTGTAGTTGTAGCAACTTCCTCTGCAGCTCCCTTTCTTGAGTTCTCAACTTCATCTCATTCTTTCTGTGCTGTTCTACGCTATGTACAATGTATTCACAGAATTCCCTATGCGGCTTAGAATTCAGTCCGACTACATCTTCAAGCTTAGTTTTTACTGTTGGTGGCAGGGCGTCGATAATAGCATCTCTGAAGAGTGCTGCCATCACAGGGTCCTCTTCAGAATTTTTCTCCAGTTCTTGCTTCCATTTTTTTAATTGTCTTTGTATGTAGGTAGCTGGATTTTATGTCACTCCCATCTGATCTCCTTTTAGTGCTTTTGGGTCTATGCGCGTCGGGTATTCTTTCCTAAGTTCATGCCTGTGTTTGTCGAAGATTTCTGTGTCCAAATCTGGAGAGTCGATTGCACGAGTCAGCCTCAAAGCTCTCAGAAGTTCATTTAGCTTAGATGCACCCACACATTTGGCTAATAATGCTTTGATGTCTCCCAGGGCCAGTAGTTTTCCTGTCGTTTCTTCCTCCAGGACGCGCACCCATCCTCCAGCTCCTTCATTCAGGTTGGGCAGACAAGCAATTAATCCATCCAGGTCCAGTGTGGCCCAAGGCACATAATGTGGCTGTTGTTTTTTTATCAGGATTGGGGATTGTGAAGCTTGAAGGTCACTATTCAAAACATCACTGAATGGGTTGGTTGGATGGATGGTTGCTGATGCTGATCGTCTCAGTCTCCCTCCTTCTCTGAGCCAGGCTGGCTGTGTCTGTTTTTCATCAATGTCTTCTAAACAGATGTTTCCAGACACCCGCTTGTATTCCTTCCGTGGATTTCTTGGGAATATTTTTGCTTCCTCTTGTTTCTCAGTCATCAGATGTCTCCCTCTGCTGTCAGCATCAAGTATTTCTCTGTTGTTGTCATCCGGTATGTCTCTACTGGTGGATTGGTATGTTTTTTCACTCATCAACGAATGCCTCCCTCTGCTGTGGGCATCTGGTATTTCTGCTGTCATGATGCAATGCTGTTTCTTTGCTCAGCAAAAGTCGTCCAATAACAGAGCAAACAACCACACCACAACAAACTGAAACTCAACCAAGTATATCTCAGCTCTGCATCAGCCAACCTACAAACATGGGCTCTTCCACCCACCAACCAAAGGTTCCTGACAGAACATCACAGCCCCTCTCACCATCACAACAGTCCACCTATGCTGAGATGGTGAAAGGCAAACAACACACTGGCTCCACAGACATTACAGAGGTGAAGCATCTCTTAAATC
>NC_079890.1:4806360-4807964 GCF_024868665.1 Triplophysa rosa
GTTTCCGCCAGGGGAACTACGGGAATCGGGAGTTCGCCGGGGCATTCTCGGCGGTGGCTGAGAGGGCTGAGTTCAACGAGGCAGAGTTGAAGACGATCTTCAACTGCTGCCTCACTCAGCGCCTCACCCCGTCTGAGAAGAGGCTGCTGGGTCCCCTATGGTTCGCGGCAATGGTCAGGTTCGTGGCCAACCGGGACGATCCTGGGGGTGGGGTTCCACGTGGGACTTCCACCTCGCGGTCGATCACGCCGGAGGGCCTCGACCTGACTGCCGCTGCCCGGGGGGACTCTGTACCCTCCGGCTTGAGCTCCACGGTCCCCGTTCACTCTGGTGGTGCCAGTGGCGAGCGGGAGGGAGGGGATCCGGGGATGACGTCGGCTGATTGCTCCGCTGCGGAACTCCCTCCGGTCCCCACGGATTCGTCAAGGTCGGCTTTGGATCCGTGGTGCGGAGAAGGAGGGAGAGGCGCAGCGGAGGAGCGTCCATGCCGGTGCAGCCGGCATCCAGTCCGGTGGTCCAGCCGGCGTCCAGTCCGGTGCAGCCGGCGTCCAGTCCTGTGTCTAGTCTTGTGTCCAGTCATGCGTCCAGTCCGGTGATCCAGCCGGCGTCCGGTCCGGTGATCCAGCCGGCGTCCGGTCCGGTGATCTAGCCGGCGTCCGGTCCGGTGATCCAGCCGGCGTCCGGTCAGGTGATCCAGCCGGCGTCCGGTCAGGTGGTCCAGCCGGCGTCCGGTCCGGTGGTCCAGCCGGCGTCCGGTCCGGAGGTCCAGCCGGCGTCCGGTCCGGCGGTCCAGCCGGCGTCCGGTCCGGCGGTCCAGCCGGCGTCCGGTCCGGTTGTCCAGCCGGCCTTCCAGCCGGCGTCAAGGCCTGTCCAGCCGGCCTTCCAGCCGGCGTCAAGGCCTGTCCAGCCGGCCTTCCAGCCGGCGTCAAGCCCTGTCCTGCTGGCCTTCCAGCCGGCGCCCAGCCCTTTCCAGCCGGTCCCTGGGAGACTCCCAGGGCCAAAGACTGTTCCCCCCAGGACTCCTCCTAAGTCCCCCAGGACTCCGCGCCCTCGAGCGCAGCCGGGGACTGGGACTATTCCCCCCAACCCTTTTGGTTTGCCCCCGTGAACTCTTGTTTTGCCCCACCCCCTCTCCCATGTTTGTTATTTTTGATGTCCCACCCTAGTCCCATTGTTATTTTGTCTTGTCTTCCACTGATTCTGTTCTCCATGTTTGTCTGGTCTTGTCTTTGTCTCAGTCTTCCTTGTCCTGTCCGTCTACCCCTTGGTGAGCACCTGTAGGTGCTCATTAAAGGGGGGGCTTCTGTCATGGCTCTGCTTCCTTAGTCATGTTTTTCTTGGTCCTGTAGCAGAGCCATGACAAAGTCTTTGGTTATGTGTGGAGAGAAACATATTATTGTCCTTTTGACAATAATATACGTTCTCTCCAGTGTCTTGTCATTGGCCCCGTTCCTCTCGTTTCCTTGTTATCTTTCCCTAAGTGTTTGATTACCCACACCTGCCCTGTGTCGTTATCCCTCGTTTGTGTTTCCCTATATATACCCTCTTGTTTCTTTGTCCTGTGCTCGTGCAATGTACATGGTGTCTTTCGTGGCGTTCGTCGT
>NC_079890.1:5108064-5183431 GCF_024868665.1 Triplophysa rosa
GCACCCTGTGCATTCCCCAACACACAATACCACAATGGCAGCTGATATCACGAAACAAATGCAGTACACAGCCATGCACCACTTCAGAGCAGCGTGACTGTTATATGAAACGGGGTCACTGATAAACACAAATATGACACTGGCCACAAAGGTTTCACACACTTTCAGCAGGCCTGGTACTGTTGCCATGTACCCAGCCACCTCGCCTGGTCGTGCCCGTGCCAGGCTCACCTCCACCAGGTAAGCCAAGGTGGCTAGACAAGAAAACACAGTCGAGGCGATTCTGTGGTCCCGCATCTCTTGATTCCGACTGCCTTTGACGAAGTAGAGGGGGAAGATGATGGAGGCAGACAGGCAAAGGAGTGCCGCATAGCAAGCAAAGGTAATAGGGAAATTGGTCCAGGATACAGGGGCACGAGACTGTAGACCCAAAAGCTCCACAAGCAACACGAGAACGGTGCCAGCGAAACTGAAAGCCCAGCAGAATACACACCAGTCGCCCATGCCGTCAGGGAGACTGCCTCCGTGGGAGGCCACGCTAAACGCCACGCATGTGAACACTAAAGCCGCCAGACGTGTCCACATGAGACGGGAAGGCTGCAAGACCACCAGCGGCATGATGCGAATGTATACGATCGTTGTTCTTCAGCTTCAGGTGAATCTGCCAAGACAAAAGATTGTAAATATAAAGATATAAATCTAAATCAACAAAGCTAAACCGAAGAGCAAAACGATTTGGGAAGCATACCATTGGCTAACAGATTTGACATTCTCCAGTCATGTTGAAAACACCATGCTCTAAGAAAGTACTTAAGCACTTATTTGTGAACAGGGTTCATGGCAGAAGGAGAACTCTTCTGTGTGGAGCTTGAACTTTTCAACTCCTTGCAAGGCAGTTGTGATGGTCAGTTCTTCTTTTTCTCAAATGCATTATTTTAATACTGTCATTTGTATTGCGTTTACCAGCATTTGGACAGATTTACAGTACCTATAAAGTGTACATGCAGGCTGCTCTACCAAACAGAAATGCTCTCACTGCTTATAGCAAAAATAACATGCTTAGGCAAACAACACAAGATATATACACATTTTAAATAAAAAAATTGTCATCATTAACACACCCTTATATTCCAAACTTGTATGACTTTATTCTGTGCAACCTAAAGTGAAATATTTTGCAGAAGAAAAACAAAATCCAGAGGAACTGACAGATGTTTACCAATTCAATATGCTAAATAATCTCCATATGTGTTCTAGGTGTTACAAAATCTGGTATTGTGACAGCCCTATTGTGTTTCACAAAGGAAAGAAAATATTTTTTATGGCTCAGTGTTTAACACGCATATCAAATTATACCACAAGTTAAACTACTGGAGAGGTTTAACTGAAAATAAAGATATTACACATATCTAACACAAACCATACGCCTGGTCACTTTAAACTATCAAAACAAAACATGAAGACGTGAAGAAAATCTCTTTGAACGGGTTTTAAAGCGTTGGGGTTTGCAGTTTTTCTGCGTAATGCTAGTAGACATCTTCGATTGCCGTCAAGTAAGTTGGCTTGGCTAACGGATGCGGTGAGGGTGTGGTTGTTGTTGGGGTTCAGGGTTTGATGGTTCAGAATGAAGTTATGGTCGCAGTGATGATTGTATGATAATCGTCTTTTGCGAGGCGATGTTTGATCTTAAAACGCATAACCAGACTTATTTCAGTACATATAATGCATCAACGCTGTAAATTGAGATATTGTTACAAAACAACTAACGGTATGACGCGCATTCCACAGGCTAAAGTGTCTTTGAAAATAACTCCTCTTTAATTATATTACATATACAGATCATATACAGATCAGTAGCCTACGACCCAACATGAAATAAGAAAACATCCGATGCAGACATACCTTATACAGAATTTCACTTTATTCTAGGTTTTCTTTTCAACAAAAGACGAAAACGTGCTTTTTTCCTCTGACGCTGTCCAGATGTTCTCTTCCTTAACGGGACCCACTTCAATCCTCCACGCCCATTTACGTCCAAATAAGGTATATCCTTCTCTTACAATTTGTCCTCACGGTCTACATGTTTGAGTAGCCCCAGAGTGCAGGCTTGACGATGGGGCGGGACAACACATTTCGAAGGAGTGATCTGAAGGAGCTTATTGGCATAGAGAAGAGCACTGTCATGTAGGGTTGCACAGTGTACCGGTGCTACGGTAGCATCGCGATGCTAAAACTTCAAAATACCCGCGATGCCTCTCTGTTTTTGAAACGGTAGTATCGTAGTACCGTAGTTAATGTTGCATATGAGCATTAATATTCATTTGAACACTTACATCTGCCTTTTTGCGGTGTTTATCTCCTAAATGAATGTGTGTTTTGAATGTCTCGGACGAATGATTCTAATTAGCGTTTTGAACGAGTTGGTTAAATGATTCACTAACTCAGTGGAAAATTGACGCCACCTACTGGCTGTCTTAGTTCTGCATTTAAAGTAAGCCTAATATTTCCCTTTATAAAGACTGCTGTATCAATTAAATTTGTCCAACATTTGAATTAGTTCCCACGTGAAAAATGATCTAGTGTACTTTAGTATTTACTACAGTAAACTACTATAACTCATAGATACTAGTGTTTTTGAGTCTTACCATAGTAAACATAAGTAAACTACAGTATTTGCTACAATTTAACCAATTAGTACAATTAATACAACAAAATATTATAGTGCAAAGTATAATACAGTTTACTATAGTAAATACAAAATGTTTCATCTAAATCTGTGTTTTTTGTATAGATTTGAATTATATGGCACAGCATCGTGATACTACTTGGTATCGAGATACTTCAGCTGGTATAGTATCGTAAGACATGTTTATGGTACCGTGACAACCCTATTGTCATGTAGTCCCTGGTGGTCTAGTGGTTAGGATTCGGCGCTCTCACCGCCGCGGCCCGGGTTCGATTCCCGGTCAGGGAACTAAGTCTTTTCGTAAATGAAATCAATGCTTGCACAGAACACGTACTCGCGTTAAATTGTATTATACAAACATGTATGTTTAATGGTCAACAGAATAATACAGACACTCACACGCCTTTCTTCTCTAACTACTGGACAAATGGCACCAAAGGGAGAATGTCTCAGAATCCAACCGATAGAGGGCGATCGAGAGTCTGTTTGCCTTTCTAGTTCCCAAACATTAAACCAAGGATGATGGTTTTATTCCTGAATGGCGAAAGCTTGAACATCAGCTTGGAATATCACTACCAGTCAAAGACCAGCAGATCATCTAACTTTTGGAAGCAATAGGGCAACATCAACTTTAAAGGTCCATATAGCAGGAATCCAAAAAGACGCATCCAAAAGACGGGACAGGCCGGGATTCAAGCCGTTGCGGACCTATTCAAGGATCAAATGAATCTCGCTAGCCACCGAATTAGCGCGTGAAACCGCAAAAAATCGACTTGTAATTGAGTCCCAAAACAAAGGCATCCCGTTGGAGTTTGATTGCGTCTTAGGAGCGTCAGGATCTTGTGAATTGTTCGGCGCTCCGGCGTTGTTTCGCACGCGCGTGAAGGTGAAAGCCCGCAGCCGCCGGAGTCAAGCTAGCGTGCGGCGCCAGTCCGTACGCGGCGGCGGTGATGTGCGCCCTGCGGCCTCTCGTACACAGGAAACATCGCGTTTCTAATGTTAATTTTCGGCCAGCAGTGTGTCATTGGTGATTGTCGCTAAAACACTGAAATCTATGTTGCAGGTGTTTAGTTGTGGACATGTGTAAGCAGCTGCATTATCTGACTGTCACCACTGTGATTTGCTGTTAATTGATGTGGTTTATTGGAGATAATGCACTTTATTTCCTCTAACACTGTGTTAGTTTGTGTGTGTGCCTGCTTGTATGCATCCTGCTATTCAGCCTATGGTTTGATTTTTAATAATTTCACTGCAGCGCAAGCAGACTTTATTTGCCCCCAAAGACTAGACACACCGTGTTAGCAAGAACTGTATGACCAACTGTGACTCATACACGCAGTATCTAATTGACACACTGTAGTGGTCATGTAAGCCACACAATAATGGGAGAAAAGCTTTTAAAAATCCATCATTATTTTGTGTTGAAGAATTATTTTGAAGCAAATTGTTGACACCTCTGCAGGCTGGTTAGATGTGTTGGTCTGAAGTGCAGGAAGATTGTTAAATTCTCCATAATCGTTGTTCAGTAAACTTGAAGCACCAGGGTAATACAGAAAGGTTTACTGCAAGAGAATGCTTAGTTGACACTAGGACAATACAAGCAACTGAGAAGACTTACAGTGGTTAACTGACCTTATGTGGACATTACATGTTTGTTGATCAAACGGGACGATGATGAGGATGACCACTTTGTTCCACCGAATGAGACTTTAACCACTGCAGTGGTGAAATGATAAAACCCAACTAAAGGAGTCCAAAAAGATACAACTGACCTTCCATTACTGACATGATCTCAAACTGACACTGTACTACAAAAGTCAATTGGACAAACCTCTGACGGTTTGCAGCCATGAGTCTTCGACATCCAACCTCTACTCTGGACAGGTGAGTTTATTTTCTTTTATAGTAAGTGTATACTAATTGTTTTAATGCTAAAGTGCCCAGTAACAAATTCCATAGGTATTTTCTTATGAGTTTATAAATACGGTATTCTATTGTTTCAGTGACAACTTTCGTTTGTTTACACTTTAATAGTGATAGAATGTATACTTTTTGCTAGAGGTCGACCGATACGGGTTTTCTCTGGCCAGTGGCCAATGCCGATTTTTATAAATCAGGCCAGCCGATGGCCTGATTTATAAAAAGACAGCCATCTTCATCTCATTTAATCTAATTAAGTAATAAGAAGTGATACAGAATATTGCTTAAATTAAACATTTATTGAAGACATGTCTCTTCAAATCAGTGCACTTGATTGAGAAAGATTGAGTAAGTGTTTATTGCAGGGCACAAGATAGCAGTCTAATTCATAGTAATAATACATTGCTCAAAACTTTTAAGCACATTCTCAAACTGTTCTGAAGCATGCTTTTTGTTTATGTTTGTTGGCAGACACTGCTATTAGTCAAATGGTCATAATCTAAGTTAAAAAAAAATACTCATATAACACAGCTCATAACCTGCTGCTCATAACTGCGTTTTAGTTATATTTAGCTTTTAGCCTTTTTCTAGCCTGACAGGAAAGTAGACGCTGTTGTGCTCGAACGCGTTTAAACGGCCGCAAAAGACCGCATTCGGACATAATCCGTAAACGAGGGGAAACAACAAGTCAGGATTTCAATTTTGGCTGAAGACTTAAACGTTTGGATTAATGACGAAAAACCAAGCAAGCAGAATGTTTTCTCGCCATTTCAGATTTCAAACACACACTTACAGTGTTCAGCGTGTCTTGTGGCTGTCAGAGCAGAAAAAAACTGCTTTTCTCTGTATGTTTATCTGCCACGGTTGCGTTCACATGTAAATTGTGTGCACTTCTTTCGTGCATTTGAAAGATCGACCAAAACGCATCTTAATACCAAGTATAAACAGAGTCCGACCCACAGACAATTTAGCCGCTGGGCTCGTCACCAGGTTGTGGTACCCGTGCATTCATGTAGCCTAAACTATGTGGTTGAAGGCTCGCTAACAATAGAGTTCCAAAAAGTTACTTGCATTCTCAAGTAGCATCATATTTAATCAATGAAATATATACAGCTAGATTAAGAACGAAGGATAAAAACAATTTAAGTCTTGCCGTTTTCTTGTGAAGTTAGTTATCAGGTAGTTAAAAAGTTAGCAGGCAGAGGGGGACATCACAGTGTTATGCCGCAAGAGGCAGCGTCGCATGTTCCACAGTAACTCTTAGCTGCTCACAGATGCACCTGCCTGTTAATCGGCCTAGTTTGCGCCTATTAATAAAAAACCCCAAAATCCGATCAATCGGTCGACTTCTAGTTTTTGCACACTCAAAAGTACACTCGACTCTAAGATCAGTTAGATCTTGTGTAACAACACAGATTTTCTGTACGTGAAATGTGCTTTTAAGTTTCCTTGTTTCCATTTTAATCTATCCACTATTAAAGCAGTGTTTGTGGTTGCTTGAGGAATTATGGCACATTTACAGACCAAGGAGCCTTGATTTTTAATTCTGTCTATCATAGGATGTTTCACTCCACTTTTTTTATGACGCAGAGTCTAATGGTAGGTCCGACTTGGAAGTAAAAAAAAGCCTTAAGAGACACTGCCAAATGTGCTTGTTTTACTTAGTTTCATAAGTCCTACTTAGTTTAGTGGCAGAGTGATACAAACAGTGAAGCGGTTTCCGTGGTGATAATGGTGGAATATCACATGGCTCTCAGCCAATCAGGTTCGAGAACCAGAAAGAACTGTTGTATAAAAATGTATAGTAATAGCGTCAGTAACAGTCTTTCACTATAGATTGTCTGTTTCTATGATGTCGTCCCCATGTTAAATGTTTTCCTCAATTTTCATTCTTTGTCTTTAGTTTTCTCTCTTTCTCATAGTTATTCCTTGCTTCTCTTTTTCATGCTTCCTCTTAGTCCTTTTGCTGCTTGGTGAGTTTTCATTATGTTTTTTTTTGTCTGTTCTTGTGTAATTGGTGATTAACTAAGATGTATTGGCAAGTCTGGTAAATTTACAAATAATTGCCATGATTTGATAACCATACCCACTTGACCATTGTCAATCTTAAATAATGTTCAATATAAGATAATGGTACATATGCACCTTGAATATTTTGTTAGACTGCCTTTAGCTTTGTCCGAAATTACATTAATTTTGGGCCAAGATCTTGTATAGTTGACTGGAGAGTCATACCAAGTCCACCAGGTCCTCTCCAGTACATTCCCAAGGTGTTTCAGGAGAGTAAAGCCCATTGCACCTTGAGTCTGAAATTTGCGTCCGAAATTTCCGTACGTTAAAAAATAAATATGACCTGACATTGCACTGCCTCCGATATCTTCGTCCGTCATAAAAAAATTCGGACCGGGTTCGATTTTCTGCGTTTTTCGCATCCGTCAAGCATTTTGAGTGGCCTTTTTTAACAATTCAGAGACACCGTACAAACGAGAGCCAAATACGAAAAAACGCATACGGATTGCGTATATGCGCAATTTCGGACTGTATGTGCAAAGACCTTTAGACCTCTGAAAAATGTCCACATTAAATCAAAATTGACCCATTAATTAAACAAAAGTGAATTCATCCAAGATGTCTTAGTAATCAAAATCTGAAAATGTCCCCCTGGAATTGTTGGCTCTTTGATGACATCAGTTTGATACAGTGCCCTCCACTATTATTGGCTCCCTTGGTAAATATGAGCAAAGAAGGCTGTAAAAATAAATCTGCATTGTTTCTCGTTTTGATCTTTTATTTCAAAAATCTACAAAATTCCAACAATTCATTGAAGGAAAACAATTTGAAGTAGGGAGAATATCACATTGTAAAAAAAATGTTTTTCTTCCATACATGTTGGCAACACTTATTGGCACCCTTGTATTTAATACACTCCGCAACCTTCAATTTTTCAGTCTGTTGAGGTTTGAAATTACATTGAGAGTCATCCGAGTCCATTCCTCCGTAAAGAATTTCTCCAGATCCTTCAAATGTTGGTGCTCCCTCTTCTTCAGTTCATCCCACTCATTTTCTATAGGGTTCAGGTCAGGGAACTGGGATGGCTATGGCCCATTTTTTGTTGATTTGGATGTTTGTTTTCAACCAATGTGCTGATGGAAGATCTAACCACGACCCTTCGAATATTTCTATAAGAGCAAGTCAGGTTTTGATTTTTATATCTGCTGGTATTTGATTTAATACATGATGCCATGTATCTGTTCAAGATGTCCACAACCTCTGGTGTAAAAGTAGGTCCACAACAATGAAGATCTGGTGGTATATTTGAAGATCTGGTGGTATATTTAACTGTGGACATGGGGAATTTTTTATCCAAACCTATCTTGTGTTATTGCTGTCAAAAATTAATTTCATATGGCCTTAGACCCCAGTCCTGTTTGAAGTTCCAGTATGGCAGATTAAAATGGTGGAGTTTATTTTTGCATGAGAGCAGAAGATTTGTTTCTTGAACAGTGTCCCAAGCAACTTGTGGTGATGGAGGTGCAGTTTTCCTTTATTATTTTTTTTTTTTTCTGACACTAAAATTGAACAAATTTCTGCAATTCTCCATCTGTGCTCTTTGAAAAGTCTTTGGCCACTCAACATATTCTCTTTGCTGTGCATTAAGACAATATAGACACTCTTTCAGGCAGATTTGCAACATCTCCAGTCCATTAAAGGGAACCAAGGGTATAGAGAGATGTATGGCTTATAGGGGTGTAACGATACAACAATGCCACGGTTCGGTTCATACGACGGTTTTGGGACCACGGTTCGGTTCGATGTGAGGGCAGGGTTCATGCCATGGCACAAGCAATGCTACAGAACACAAGAATCGTTTTAACTTAATAATCATAACAACAACAATTTAACTTGTTTATTGAACTTTATTGACTTTAGTTTATATATTTTTTAGAGCAGTAAGCCTCAGTAAACAAAAATTAAATAAATAACACTAATGTAAACTTAAACTTGTCAGAACAGGGCTCTGGACTAACACTTGAGAGAGGTGGCACCAGCCATTAATTTAATAGCACCAGAGTCGTGAGGTGAGGTATAAAAAAGAATCACTAAAACTTCATTGAAATGTATTTAATACATTAATAAATCAATTAGATATTAATACAAATCATTGTTTATGATAGAATTATTTTATTGTATATGTAAACTCTCTATCAACACTTTACCATATTTAAAGCACATCTTTCTTAAAGCTACTTTCGTTTCCGTTATTTGTTGTGAAAAACTCCTATTAGAGAACACAATTCCTTTAATATCAGTGAGTGTTTTTGGGCCCGTCCTTTGTTGTTTGATGAACATTATAAACAGAGATCTTTATTATGCTGCTGGCCCTTTAAGAGCTCGTGCAATATACTGGAACACACGTTTTGTTTCCCAACTGTTTGGTCACGAAATACAAGGTTTCTTTTTAATATGGGAATTTTTACGTTATTTTGTGTTTATATGTCCGTTCCAGAGTAAAAAGGTGTAAAAGAGAACTCTGTTTAGTATTTTGTGCTCTGACTCTCTGGGCGCGTATCTCAAACAACCCGCGAGACCTGAAGGCTTTTAGTGATTATTCTTCATGAAAGCTGCATTGATACACGTTTGGCTTCTATCAATAGCGACTTACAAATAAATAGTATTAAGCATGATGTATAACGTTTTGTATGCTTTGCAGTATTGTTAGAGATCTTTATACAATAGTTCAGTGCTTAAAGTTTAAACACATGTTTCCTGCATTAGTTTCACATGCATACAATACTCGCAAACACATTTAATATGTTTGCTGTTTTGTACCTTAGCCGGGGAAATTCTTGTATTCTGCATATTTATTTCAGTTGCAAGATGCTCTTTCGGTCCTTCGCCTCTTACCTGCGAATTACGTTTTTGGGGGCGGGGGCACTGATGGATAAATGAAGGAGACCGCAGCGTATTTTTGGAAAGTCGCGTGACTGTTTAAAACACAGATATCACTTAGACGCTTTTAGGGAGAATTAGTTACTGAATATGTCTTTGTTGTTTCTGTCAATCTATCTGCATTCTGGGCATTAACAATGCACTGTCATCACATTATTGAGCGTGATCAAAAGTTGCTGCACTGCTGCTTCAGCTTGCGAAGTGATATGCTCTAACCTGCGCTAGGAAAAGTCACAGCTGACGCATGTGATCGATGCGGCCGGGGGTTCGTGGTACACCATGGGAGTTTCGCGGTTCGTATCGAGGGAGGTGTATCGCGGATCATTCGGTTCGGTTCGAAAATCGTTACACCCCTAATGGCTTAATACGTTGTAATAGCCTTACACTACTAGCATTTGTCGTTAGAAATGCTTGATGATGTAAAATGGTTGCACGCACAGGCAGCCAAACTGAACACAGACACGCTAATCAGTTCTTCAGTAAATATAAGGTGCTGTAGGATAAAAAAATATATAAAAATAATAAAGAAAATAAAGACGCTATTTTGTGTATTTTCATACATTTTAATGTTGTTGATCAGAAACAATACAAACATGCATATTAATAACCAAAATCATTGCGAATTTAATATATACACAATGTTTTTAGCCAATATAAAATGCATTTTATCCAGATTTTGACCTTTGATGTTGATTTATCAACATCAGTAGCTAGGGATGCACCGATACCATTTTTTTAAAGACAGAGTACGAGTACCGATAAAAAATTTTCTGGTACTCGCCGATACCTGTACCCATGCTTGTACCTTTTCACAACACAGTGAGACTAACAAAAATAGAATAGCTCCATAATTACAAACAACTCCACCTTAAACACATTATGAAAAATAAAATAAAATGTACGAGTACATGTGCATAGTATCAGGCCCGATACCGATACTGGTATCTGTGCATCCCTATTAGTAGCCTATTGTCTTCTCTCTCTCGGTCATTAGCTGACGGGGGCTAATATTCACGTGTGCTCTCATACAGAATAAATAACTAACCCGCAAGCATCTTATAATTGTGTTTATCAGTATATTGTCATAATGTATAAAGTATACAATAATGGTGGATGATGATCAAGGCCGGACTTACCATTGGGCTTGACTGGGCCCCAGCCCAGGGGCCCCACCCTTCAGGGGGCCCGCCTGCTCTCGTTCATTTGATTAGTTTAGTTATATGCCAGTCATTTTATTTTTCATTTAAACTTTGTTCATTGGCCTACCAAGGTTCAATAGCACTGCCTTATGTAAGGAATGATGTTGTTTAATTGGCTAAACGTTCCGTCAGTCATGTTGGCGTTTCCTGATTGGTTATTTGTGGATTCTATCCATCACATTTACCACAGTTGAAACCTGTCTGCTCATTAAGATGCTTGTTCTAATGGCTGACAAGCGCAAAACGTGTAAACTAATGAACAAGTGTCATTGTTAGTCATTGGAGAAAAAAACATTTACTAATGCTAACTAACACATGATTTTAAATAGTACGGGGGCCCTGAAAACAACTCAAGCCCAAGGGCCCCAATCCTCCTAAGTCCGGCCCTGATGATGATGTCTTAAATAGTCTTAACTTTCTTAAAGACGGTAGTTTAAAGCTAAGATTTAATGCACGTTCACCTTGAACAGATGCTTACTGTACGCATTCTTCTTTTATGGCAGGCAGGCTGGCTTGTGTCAATAGAACATACCGCCATCTACTGTCCCTGTGTATTTATATATCTGATCTTATTTTTGACGTCTCATATTTTATTGTTATATATGGAAAACGTGTGTGCTTCGTAGTAGAGCTGAAGATCTTTGCCCGAACCCGACGGACCCGATGTGACCCAACAGGTTCGGTCGGGTTCGGGCTTAATTTCTATCATTTTACACGGGCTCGGGCCGGGCTCGGGCTTGCGCGGTAAATGAGCGGTCATGTGATGCGTTCCGATTAGCGCGAGAAAGATGCGAAAATGGATGCTGAGGAGGTGAAACGGAGGCTTGCCTCTGGCCATTACGTTTTGGTTGCACCAGCAACTAAAGCAAAGTCTGAGGTGAGGAAAAGTTTTGACCATGTGCATAATGAGAATAATGAGCCAGTGGGATATGTGAGATGTTACGATGTTACAGAGGACTTATTTTATTTCTTTGTTCCAACTTCCAAGTGGCCTATAGCCTACGTTAGTCATTAATAAATTACGTTAAAACATGTATAAATGACTCATTCTTGACAAAAGCTGTGTGCGTGCGTACATTTGAATAGCCTAATGTCGGGCTGTAAACGGGTTCGGGCTTTTAAAAAGCTGTCAATCAAAATGTACTTGTCGGGCTCGGGCCGAATTCTGTCGGGCCTAACTTTTAAAGCCCGATTACAGCTCTACTTCGTAGGGCTGGGCGATGTGACGATGTTATCGTATATAGCCGATGTCTTGCAAATATCCCGATGTCGATTACGTCAGAGCAGACGATAATCGATAATAATGGAAAATACGTGTTATAACATTATCATGCGATGTAGGCTTTAGCGTGAACGTTCATGTTCATATGCCCAGGCAGTCAGTAACAGTGACATAATTTTGGAAACGCTGATTTATTTTTACAGCCTTCTTACCAAGGGTGCCAATATTAGTGAAGGGCACTGTAATGGGCAATGTGCTGCAAGCTTGACTTTTGAATAAAAAAAAATCTCACTCAATATTATGTTTTTAACCAGGATATACTTCAAAATACTGAAGTCTCTTGCAATTTTTGACTCACAGTGCAAGGTTCTGGGATGGCCAGCTCACGTGTGAAAACATACAATGTTGTTAGAAGTTGTCTTTGCCTGTTGCTGGCCATTCATTTTGCTTATTTAAATCCAAATGGCGATTTTGTTCCTTGAGCCAGGCTGTGTAGTTTCAGTGTTCGAATATGTAACTCCTATACTAAAGGTATCCGAACTGTGTCCCAAAAATATTTAAGCTATAGCCTATATGTTGATTTAGTGTGTTAGCAGAATAGAGATCAATCAAGATATGCTCTTTGTCAACCTCTCGCTACGTTTGCTTGGGCTCTGTCAGTCACTTCAGAGACTAAATAAATCCTGTCTGGCTCACTGTCAAATAATTGATTTTCGAGGTATTTTGTATATTTTCAGGTTGAAGATTAATGCAGGAAACTCCCAGAACATCTGGTAGAGATGGGATGACTTTTCTTTTTTGCTACATTACTACAGTACTTTTCTTAGATAGCAGTATCAAAAATGTCCTAAGCAATGATAATGACCGGTCCTGATGTGAAACTCTACAGTGCACTGGCAGTTTGAAACTCCAAATTCTATTTCTTTTTTTTTTTTGCGTTTTTGCTTGGTGGTGTTTTCCCATGAGTCCCACGATTTTAATATTGCATTTTACTTCCCTATCCATTGCCCAATTTACTTGTATTTTTTCTAACTCGTATATCACTCTGTTTCTGTCTTCTCCCATTTGTTTTGACATCATTGTTCATTTCTTGTCAAGGTTGAGCAGTTTGACATTGGGGGATTCCGAACGCCGGTCCTCCCTTGGCCAGCAGAGAGAGGCACTGTCAGATTTTTCCACGGATAACACAGGTAAAACAAATATATATCATTTATTATGTGTCTTCTTATGGAATTGTATTACAGAATAATATGCTTTAATGCCAGGGACAGGTCTAGTCCAAAGATGTGTGGTTGTTCAACGGGACAATCTGGGGTTTGGCTTCACTGTGTGTGGGGAGAGGATCAAACTAGTGCAGAATGTTCGACCCGGTAACTGCACTCACACATGCACTTTAAAGCATTAAGTAATTCATTACCATCTAAATTCTATTTACTAAGTAGGCAATTTTAACTTACTTTAAAGGTGGAGCAGCGGTCAAGGCTGGGGTCCAGGAAGGGGACAGAATTATAAAGGTTTTGACATTTTCCACTTTAAAGTTCTTGGTTGAATGTTTCAACTGATTCAGTTCACTCTCCGAAGGTCACCTTTTCACATTATAATTTACAATTCATGTTTGAATGCCAGCAGGATTTATTGAACAGATTGGTAAACCAGTTTACTATGATTGAACAAAAGGCAAAACTTAAAAAATTGAAAAAAAAAACTTTGTTCCAGAAGTGTAGCCATCTCTTCCTTATTTTGTTTTTGCCTCTCAGGTCAATGGCTCGTTGGTTTCATCCATGTCTCATCAGGAAGTAGTAAAAATTATCAAATGTGAGTATCATAGTTAGACACCTTCTTGTAAATTTGCGACGACAGAGTGGATCAGTACATCTAATAGATAAATCTTCTCCTTTCATGATAGCTGGGACGTATGTGGCGTTGACTCTGCAGGGCCCCCCACCTTCAGCTACGTCTGTCCCCCTTCAACCCCTTTCTACTGACCTGTTGCCCAATCACAAGACAGCATTGGTGGGTGAAGCCGTGTCCTCCCCACTTCCCCCAACGCCACCTACAGGAAGCAGCACCCCAACCCAAAGAATCACAGGACCCAAACCATTACAGGTAGGCCTACCCACCATTGTTTTAAGATGGAGCGGGTCCAAATATTCCATTGTGTTGAACCGCAAACATCTTCAAAAACATCCAACACTGTTGTCATTTGAATCATTATTGTATTTCATTTATAGGATCCTGAGGTGCAAAAGCATGCAACAGAAATCCTCAGAAAGATGTTAGAGCAAGAGGAGGCAGAACTTCAGGTATCAGCTTAACTATTCTGTGTTCTGAGTCGGAAAAACGTCTCTCTTCTTGTGGCTTATGTAGACAATAGATAAGGAAGTTTCTCAATAAAGTTTGAAACGGGGCCAATTCCACCCATGACTTCTGCAGAACCTGTTGGAGGAGCAGTCTCGTAACCCCTCCCCTTCCCTAGAGGAGCGAATAGAAAGTGCCAAACGAAGAGCGAATCAAGTCAGAGTGAAGATTCAGCGAGATGTGGTATCATATTTCTTACATTTCAGTGCATACTTTTGCATTGAGAATTTCCTGTTTGTAGCGTTATAAATGACTGTCTTTGTTTCAGGATGGAACGCGATCGGAGGTTATTGCCAGTTATCTTATGGCTGGCGAAGGTCAGTGGGTGATTAGTAGTTTAATAAAAAACATTAAGATCAGGCCTTGACAAAGCATATTTTACTGCTCTGATAAAAGTGATTCATTACCATTAATCTCATTTTATTGATTTGGTTGCGCTCATTGTTCCTGGACAGGCCGGTTATCAATGGACTCCAGTGAAGGAGATGTTGAGGTGAGTTTAAACTGTTTTAAAGGCCTAACAACGTTTAACCCACTTTTCTTTCCTTTGTATAAATGTATAAAAGCTTGTTGCAAGTCTTTAGGAAAATAAAACAAGCCCATGTGCCCAATTGTTGCCCTTCATCTTCCTCCCCGATTAGGCATGTGAGAGTCCCTTCTCCTCCCCTTCCACCTTTCTCCGGCATCCCCTGCACCAAAGACAGTCTGACACAAACACCACTGACTCGGTGAGACGGACATTTCTATCATGACTTGCTTTATCAATAAATGGAGTCCAGATTGTAATCGTCTTCTATATTACAGGGAGGAAAGACCCAGATCATTGGACCAGAGGAAGAAGATGAGGATGAAGATGAATACATGATAAATGAGGTAGAGCAGTACCTGTGTTTAGAAAGGAATACTGAGAAATAACATTTAGGTTCATGTCTATACTAAAATGTATCTTTATTTCTCTCCTTCTTTAAAAGATCGATGGACCTTTCCAGGACATAGAGCTGCTGAAAAGTCGTCCGGCACACATGACTGTATTTATGAGATATGTTTTTAGTCAACTTCTGGATCCCAACCCACTGGTAAATGCTAGTAGCTTAACCCTTTTTTGTTATGTCTATGTATTTTAGAAAGATTTTGTGTGAGATTCATGTTGAACATGAAAAAGTGGATACATTGACTTGATGTGTCACAATAAAGCTTAAAAGGTGGATTTATATTTCTGTGTCAAACCAGCTACAACTGTCATTATTGGGTTCAATTCATAACCAGACACCAAAGCCGCTTCTGGGAAGTGAAAGTGAGACTCAACCTGCAGATTTGTTCTTTCATTTGTGCAGTTTCCGGCTAGCTAAACCTGTCTTAATTTATTCTAATGCTGATTTCTGGTAATAAAAAAAATCCACACAGGTTTATTCTAAACTAGCCTGAAATTACATTGATGTAGCCATTTGTATTTAAAACACACTGGTTATTAAATATGATAAGAAATTATTCCTGATTCTCTCTCTCATTAG
Organism: Triplophysa rosa; assembly: GCF_024868665.1. Classification (NCBI taxonomy): domain Eukaryota; kingdom Metazoa; phylum Chordata; class Actinopteri; order Cypriniformes; family Nemacheilidae; genus Triplophysa; species Triplophysa rosa. The sequence continues at coordinate 5,123,911 of NC_079890.1, forward strand.
TCAAAATGTGCTAATAGTTGAAGTGAAATTTAAAGGGATATTTCAGAGGCAAAACAAAATTTCCCCATGTTTTACTCACCCTCAAGGCACCCTGACTTTGTCCCTGACCAAGACTTTGTTCTTGAAGAATAATGCAGTCGAAGTTATAATACCACGTATCATTTTACTTCCAAGCGCTAGAATGGGAGTGAATAGGCGTTGACTTTTTGAAGCTCCAAAAAGTGCATCCATCGATGAAAGAACTGCTCGACACGGCTCTGTGGTCTTACCAAAGGTCTTCTGAAGCGAATCGATGCGTTTGTTTAAGAGAAATACCTATATTGACAGCGAAGTCGACATATTTGCCAGAAATAATGGGGAAACGGGGAAAAATTTGGTTTTGCCTCTGAAATATCCCTTTAAGTTACTGTGTTTGAATAAATGGGAAAATAAACATGTTTCTATGTTTATGATCCTGCTAGCTGTTTTACTTGTCTGTGGAGGCATATCTGGGTTCGAGCCCAAAAGACGCCCGCTCCCTCGCTCCTCAGATTTGCTCCCATTTCCTGGACCATGATGCTGTGAGTATCTCCTCTCCATAACCTCCATAACCATGTTTCTGCCAGATCCCACAGATGCAAATCCCAAAAATAAAATTATATTAAAATTCTTTGCAGACTTCTTTTGTGGATGTCTTTAAATTTTCCTAACCTGTTTATTTGTTAAAACAATTTATATTGTATTGGGTCAAAATGAAAGTGTTTTATTAAAGAGCTAGATTTGTCATCCACCTCTCTGAGAATGTTACTGAACTAACGGACATCTTTTTGATTTCCTTCAGCCTCTGAAGATTAAAGTCAGAGAGGAGTTCCTTACAGATATAGGTGAGATTCTGCAATGTTGCAAAAGTGTGCACTGTGTTGTTCAAAATTGGGCTTTTCACATTTTATGTAGTTAACCCTGGGTCATTCTAAACCCCGGGTAAACAGAATCCTTTATTTCTCTGTTTTCTGTCCTCATTTGACATTTACATTTTTTTTACACAATGTGCCATCATATAAAGCTGATGACTGGGGGGGGTCAATAAGCATAAACCAAGGTTTCATATACTGTAGTGTTGAAAGCCCTGTACAATCTGCATATAGTGTTTACTGTACAATCTCCTGACCGGAAGTGAGGTTATGAAGTTTTATTAAAAAAACAAACTTTTTTGTCCAGAGAGTCGTCTTCATGCACAGGAGGACATTCGAGGGCCTCTTTCTGAACTACAACAGCAGGTGTTTCCAGATATTCAAGACCAGCTTCAAGACTACAGGTACATCATGTTGTCCATTTTAATTCAGATTCTTTTTTAAAGTGTTACTCCATTCTGTCATGAATTACTCATCTTCAAGTTGTTCCAAACCTGTATACATTTCTTTGTTCTGTTTTGATGGATGTTAGCAACTGAGATTTCTTAGGCACCACTGACTACCATGGTAGAAAAAAAATAGTTTTTTGTTCTGTTAATCACAAAAAAGTTTGTTTGGGTCATTCCGTGTCAAATGAACCAAATTTTGAATATTTCCCCGCTTCAAATTTTATTTGTTCTATTTTCACAGAAGCAAGACCAACATCTGGAGTGATGTTAAAAAAAAATATGAAAAGTCACTGATGAATAGTAATTAATTAATCCATTAATTTGTAAATGGAGTTAAAACGACCATTTTCTCCTGAAATTTGGAGCCATATTAGAGGGGGTAGTAAAAATGACATGGGAAATATGCCAACATCATAATTTTATTTTACCACAGAGATTGGCATATCTGTTAGTAAAATCTGTTCATTTTAGCAATCCTTGATGCATTTTATGCCAATGGGGACAACTCAAAAATGTAGAAAGGGCATTTTTTGGTGTACTTTTTACAAAATCCGCATGCCTGTAACTCCAGAACCGTTTGAGAAACCTTAATGTCGTTTTAGATTCTTGTACTTGACCAACTTGTCTTTTAGGAACTACATTATTAAAGCCCTATATTGTTCAGTCCTAGAGATATGAGGATCTAAATGTGGCTTCATGAGAAAAATGCACACATTTTCCATCATCAAAAACCAAATACGGGTCATTATTAAAAAATCTGGTACTTCATTTCTTTTAAAGAGGAGTGTCTGAAGGACAAATAATGTTGAATCTTTTTTCCTTGTATCAGAACAACTGCACAAAACATAACTAATTTAGCGTCCTTTTGGCACTGAGTTACTGTTAAAAATTATTGGGCTGAGGCACATTATAAATTGAAGGGTACAATAAAATAATGCAACATTGTCAGCGTCTGATCCACAATTGCCAGCACATCTAACCTGAGAGCAACAGGATATTTTACTTTTTATTTTTTTTGTAGCACGCATTAGTGCCATCTATAGGGTGAAATGTATATTCAATTATAAATATTGTAGATATATTTTACAAAGTTCATATTGTAAATGAAATATATATGTAACACGTGTTTTGCAGGAATAAGCAGATGATGGGTTTGGGATCTCTGTTTGGAGAGACCGACCTGCAGCAGTTAGATGGAGACCCTGTGAAAGAGAGACAGGTGGTGGAGAAACAGGTTGTTGGGCTGTGGGAAATCTTGTGAGTTTCTAAGTTTCTTTAATCAACAGTTTCTTAAATCATTTTTTTGTATATGTATTTTTATTGGATAAAGTCAGCATGAAATACAAACACTTTCTATTAGTCATTATATTACACATTCCTGGTCTTGTTTTGAACAGTTTATGTCCATGTTTTTTTTTAAGTAATGTAATAACTTGCTATTTTCATTTGATTTATTTTCGGCTGATGTCTAGCCATTTTATTTTTTAACCCCTTCCTCCCCTGTTCTCATATACGTTTTTTTCTCCAATTTATGAAATAATGTCCCGCCCTGCATTTTTTTCTTGTTGAATGTCTTGTTTTACTCGGATAACATCATTACTCAGATATTATTACCACATTACAGCATCAGCATCAGTAAATATTGTCATCGTTAATAGTTCATTTACAAACAGCAACGATTATAAACACGCTCACACCTTAACAATAGTGCGTAATCTGTGAGCAATTTGCAACTGTTCAATAAGGAAATACAATACAAAAATGGTCTATAAAGAGTTACAAAGGTCCGGTCTTGAGTGACACACCCCAGCGGGTCGACCTGCTCACATGACCTAGACTGTCGCAGTGCAATATGTCACATGACAGCTGTACACACAGCATGAGGTGTCCCTCAAAGACGTGTTACAGGACCCTCACAACATTTAACAACAATTAACCGTAAGATGCATAAATGTTGTTTTTGACATTGTGACTAACTTTAGATGTGTGTGTATTGTTAATTTACTTTTTGTTTTATATCTTTACAGGTCAAAACATGAAGAAGAGAGAAGGTAGTGAGCTCTCAGCTTTGTCTTTATTAAAGGGACAGTTTACCCAAAAATTCTGTCATCATTTACTCGCCCTCAGGCTGTTCCAAATCTATATACATTTCTTTGTTCTGATAAATATAAATGAGAGGAAGATATTTGGAAGAGTGTCAGTAAGAAAACAGATCTCATCCCCCATTGACTGCCATAGTAGGGAAAATAAATACTATGGGAGTCAATGTGGGTGGGATCTGTTTGGTTACTGACATTCTTCCAAATATCTTCCTCTGTGTTGAGCAGAACAAAGAAATTCATACAGGTTTGGAACAATCTGAGAATGAGTAAATGATGATAGAATTTTCATTTTTGGGTGAACTGTCCCTTTAACAAATAGTGTATTGCTTTATATAAGAATATTTAAATGGTTTATTTATATTCACAATTTTTTAAGTTGAGTTTCTCAATCTCTCTCTCTCTCTCTCTCAGTTCTCCGTTAGCATCTGCTGTTCACTTGTATCTAAGACACTCGGGCATTAAGCTAAGAGACTCTAAAGTGTTTCCCGGCTTGATCTCGGAGAAGGAGAAGTGGCTTCCATTCTTTCCCAAAACTAAAAAGGTCAGAAAAGATCATATTGTTGATCTGGTTAGCTCCCTTCAAGGTCATAATAAATAAAATTGTAATACTGAGTGCACCTGATAATCATCTGCAATATTATAATCAAATCTGATTATTTCCCTTATGTTGAATGGCTGTCATTAAATTTGTATAGCCTTTATTGTATTTATTGGATGTAGTTCTTAATCTGTTCACTTGAAGAGATTCAATGAATTTGAACTTTTTGCCAAGTATTGAAAGTTATTTTCTATACTTTGAAGATTTTCTTTGCACAAATATAGCACTTTGAGGTACATTATGTGTGCTTATATAGGTCTTCAGTATATTCTGGAATATTTTCCAGTCTACAGTGACAGTAGTGTTTTTCTGTTTCTTTGACACAATCTCATTTTTTACCTCCTCACAGCTGAGCAGCGCAAAAAGGGAGAAGGATGGAGAAGATAAGAAACGAAATCCTATATTGAAGTACATAGGGAAGCCCAGGATTACATCTCAGTCGAGTAAATACACAGTTGTTTTTAGACCTCACTGTTGGGCCAAATGTTGTTTTACCTCTTGCTTAAACCCATAGCATTCATTTTTATCATATTACTTTTTGACATTTTAGTTTAAAATATTGTTTATTTTCTCTGAAATATGATTGTTTTTATCTCATATTTTTGTTCATATTATTTCTCCAGCATTCCATGTTCCGTTGTCCCCCTCCGAAGGTACACGTCCCTGTCATTTCCACCTTTTTAATTAAGTGTGTGGTTGTTTTTAAGACCCCATGAAATCCAAATTAGATTGTAGTAGCTATGTGTCAATGTCTTTGAGTTTCGAGGTGACAGGAAAGACATATCCAATGTGTGTAAAGTCATTTTATGGGCTCTTTAAAGCAGCGTGTATTATGTTAGCTTTGGAAAGTTTGGTTTACAACTTCCCTCTCTTGTAGTTCGTCCAGGCAATGTGCAAAACATCATCCAGCAGTTTGAGAGTCATTCAGACTCTGTTGAAGACGGCGAAAGTGACGGACAGAGGTTGTCTTCCAGCAGCTTTGGGGAGGACAGCATGGAAAGGTATGCACTTTTTGCTTTTTTTATTGAATCAATTTGAACCTAGACGTGTATATTTTAGGTCAGGGTTCCTCAATTAGCTTTCACGGAGAGCCAAATTCTGTCAACAGTATGAAGCCAAGGGCTGCAGTGTTATGTCACACTGTATGTTCTGCTACTTTTACTATTATTGGTTGCGCGTGGTATTTTCCTGTACAAATGTTGTGTTCTGAGTAATAGCAAATAAAAGCTTACAAGGTTCCACCGATTGTTTTACCTCATCTTTGTTTGGAGCTCTTTGCAGTTGTGCATGCCTATAGACTGAACAAGTAATATGCATGACATCAGCGTTTTCGCAGAGTTGTGCTTTTGACGTTTACACTACAAAATACGACAAGAATGTCGTTTTCACGAACTTGAACTTAGAGACCCATTTTTATGAAGTTTGCGTTTTCAGTCCCCCATAACGTTTTGCAAACAAACAGCCAAAATGTATTTTAAAATGTCGTTGTGTAAATGGCTTCTAAGTTCTAACAGATCCCCACAGTCTGCATGCAGAAACATCTTGGCTTTTCATTGTGGTAGTCAGTGTTGGGTGTAACTAGTTACTAAGTAATTAGTTACTGTAATTTAATTACTTTTCCCTTGAAAAGTAAAGTAAGGGATTACTCTTGTTTTTTCTGTAATTTAATTACAGTTACTTCTGATGTAATTAAACTAAATACTTTGTGTAATATTTGTGTGTGCAATAGTGGAATTAACATCAAAATTCAGAGTCTAACTATAGAATCCGTGCTTTAATGTATAATTCTCAGATTTGTAATACTTTGGTCAGTTAATAAGAGTACTTAATGTAGTTTATATGATTTATTTGAATGAATTAAATAAGCCATTTCATGTCTATCCTTGAATCACTTAACTAATCAAGGTTGATATAGAAAGTAATTAGTAATAAGTAACTAAATACTTTTTGGAGAGTGTAATTTGTACAGTAATCTAATTACACTATTGAATATGTAATTAGTAACTAGTAATTAATTACTTTTTCAGAGTAACATACCCAACACTGGTGGTAGTAAGGCAAAAGTTTTATTCCACTTTTTCTACTTTTCCACACTGTTTTCAAGACTAAGTTGGCAGTGATGCTGGTTTGGAATATTTAGCGTTTTCACTAAAAATAAATACTATGACGACATTACTTGGACAACAGCATGGGCATTCTCGCATTTTCATGTCTCTTGCAGCTGTCTATTGAGGAAGCCTGTTTTAGGTTGTGTAACTGGTTGGCATTTCTTTTTGTCTTTCTTAACATTAAAGGGATACTTCACCCAAAACTGAAAATTCTGTCATCATTTACTCACCTTCGAGTCTTTCCAAATCTGTATAAATGTCTTTGTTCTGATGAACACAGAGAAAGATATTTGGAAGAATACTTCTCTTGCCCCCCATTGACTCCCATAGTAGGAAAAATTAATTTATCATTTTTTTGGTTCTGTTGAACACACAAGAAGACATTTTGAAGAATGTAGGACAGCAAACAGTTCTGGGGCATTTTAACTACCATTGTATTTTTTTTATGGGGGCAAGATCTGTCAGGTTATAAGCATTCTTCCAAATATCTTTCTCCGTGTTCATCAGAACAAAGAACTTGAAGGTGAGTAAATGATGACAGAATTTTCGGTTTTGGGTGTATCCCTTTAAGCACTTTTTTAATTTACAGGTTTGAGTCTGTCTATAACCCGCACATAAATAAGCATACATTTATATGTGTTTTTTATTCTCAGTTTAACCACATCGGTGCGTTTGGCTCGTAGCGAGTCATTAAAAGCTCAGGGGGAGGGGCGTCGACGAGGAGGTGGAGCGGGGGCAGAATCTGTTCCTCGCTCCCGTAGTGATGTTGATATGGAGGACTGCGAGGAGAGGGAAGGGCCGGGTCTGAGGCCGTTACATCACAGCGCCTCGTCTTCAGTGTCCAGCAGCTCCGCTCGGTACGAAACACGCAGACATGTATACATTGAAGGATTTGTAGATGGTGCGCACAACAGAAACAAGGACGTTATAAACTTGGGCTTGCCATTATAGCTAAATGTCGTGATGCTTACATACGTGCTTTGAAATGGCAAAGGGTGATTGACAGGCAGGTGTGTTTAAGTGATAAATGCCAGAAGAAAAATGCAGTTGAAATGTGGGGACAATCGCAGAATATTTTCTACACTGTTACACGCATCTTTTTTGCACAAGAAGGAATATTCGCTAATTTATATTTATAGTCACAAATCATTTTTACATCATTACAGTACTTGTATTTAATCGTTTTACTTAAAATCATACTGAAAATATGAATGATACATCACCCAACCCATCTTTTTCAGATCCCTGGAGAATCCAACACCACCTTACACCCCTCGCTCCCGCCGCAGGTGACTTAATGCAGCATTTGCTTGGCCACAACATGTTCTGATTCCATTTCTCACCCTTATTGTCAAACATCTCTGTGTCTGTAGGAGCGTAGACTCTCCTGTGGCTCTGCTACCCGATGCCCCTGCTCTGGAAGAGGACGTGATCGACTCTCATAACTGGCAGGAGACCGTGGAGCCACACGTGATGGCATCTCTAACTTCACGTGAAATAGACAGACAAGCTGTCATCTACGGTACAAAACTGTTGTGCTCTTGTTTACGGCTATACACACAAAATATCCAATCAGTGCATGTGCATTTTGCAGCACACTCGGCATCACCATGAAAACTGTTACTGAAGCTGAACTGGTTGAGCGTTGTATTAGCAGCAAAGATTAAAGGGTATCATAGGGTTTGATTCCCAGGGAACAAGCTGGACTGTTATAGATGTGACAATTCCGTTATGGAGGTGACGATTTACTTCATGCTTTAAAAACAACAACAACAAAGAGATTTCACATTGGTACATAAACCATGTACATAAACGTTAGGTTGACATTTGCATGGAATTTACCCTGACCATTTATTAGTGATGCTTTGAAAAAGCATAACTATTGTTATTCGAACATACATACTTATAATTATTCTTGTTCCGCCAAAAGTTTGGCACGCTACTTGTCCCGCAGCTTTTGACGTAGACCCATGAATGAATACATCACATCGACGGGCCTATTCGGGAATGGTGTGCTATGACTTTTATAAGCGATCGGGTGGGGGGGGGCGAAAAACCACCCGAAAAATCCCTTTGACTTAACATTGCGCCCAACTTTGAGGGATCGTAGCTCCGAGCGAGGATATCGTAGAAACATGAAAATAATACACGATTTGAAGGGGTTATCAGGCTCTATAAGAACATCACTCACAATGGGGTGTAAGTTGCACCCCTGGGGTGTGAGAGCCTCCCAAAATTTCCGTATACCTATAATGGCGCCCATAGACTCCCATTCAAAACCTAGATACCTATATATTCACGCGATATTTTTTCGCTTTGGACCCATGAATGACTACATCAAATCGAGCGGCCCATTGAGGAATGGTGTGTGATGACTTTTGGAAGCGATCGGGTGGAGGGGTGCGATAGGGGGGCGAATAAAAACCCGAAAAATCCCATTGACTTAACATTGCGCCCAACTTTGACGGAGTAGCTCCGAGTGAGGATATCGTAGAAACATGAAAATAATACACGATTTGAAGAGGCTATCAGGCTCTGTAAGAACATCACTCACAATGGGGTGTAAGTTGTACCCCTGGGGTGTAAGAGCCTTCCAAAATTTCCCAATCACAGGAAGCATGCCCATATAAGGCGTAAAACGTCCCGTGTTGAATATCTTAGCAGTACAACCACTTAGAGACAAGGGGGTGGGCTCATTTTACTCAGGCTACCAATCAGTGTGACATGATCATTATGAAGTTATTAAGCCACGCCCATAGCAACCATTTACAGCAACCTAGCAACCGATCCCATAGACTCCCATTATAAAAAGTCCATGTGGATATCTTTGCAACACAGTGTGGTAGAGACAAAGGGGTGGGCTCATTTTACTCAGGCAACCAATCAGTGTCCCAGGATCATCATGAAGCTTCGAAGCCACGCCCATAGCAACAAAACATGTCAGCCTAGCAACCGTTTAGCAATACCTACTGTATATCTCTGCATCGGAACATCGTAGAGAGACGGGGGTTGGTTCTTTACACTCATAGCTTAGAGCATCATCAATTGGCAGATGCTAAGCCACGCCCATAGCAACCAAACAGGTTAGCCTAGCAACCATTTAGCAAAACCTATATCTCTGCATAGGAACTTCGTAGAGACACGGGGGGTGGTTCGATTCACTCATAGGTTAGAGTATTATCAATTGCAGATGCCAAGCCACGCCCATAGCAACCAAACAGGTTAGCCTAGCAACCATTTAGCAACATGTATATCTCTGCATCAGAACATCGTAGAGACATGGGGATTGGTTAGATTCATTCGTGGCTTAATGTGTTATCACTCTAGTGCCCAGTTCCGCGGTTTGCCACAAAGCATCACTCACATTTTCTTCAGAAAATGTACCTATCTAGTTTGAATTGTTTTCTTTTCTGTGTCATAGAGCTGTTCACCACTGAGGTGTCTCATCTGCGGACTCTTAGGGTTTTAGATCAGGTGTTCTTCCAGAAGATGCAGAGTGTTCTCAGTCAAGAGGAGCTCTCCTGCATCTTCCTGAACCTGCATCAGGTCTATCAACTACATGGTGAGCGCGGGACTCATTTTAGAATTCATGCTGTTCAGTGATCATTTCAGACACGTTGACTTACGGTGTCATTTCTCCATCTTAGCAAGCTTATGCGAGTCCATGAAGAATCGCAGGGAATCTGTCATCGTTCAGGGCATCGGAGACCTCATGCTGGCCAGAGTAAGTTTCTGTTGTGAAATCAAGAACCAGCATCTGTTTGTCCTCACTCAGATGGGTTTGACTTTTAGATCGCTTTTATAATTAGACGAGAAATGTGAGGTCTGAGATCGTGCTGTTAATTGTTCATATTGTGTTTGTTTGTGTGCTAGTTTGAGGGGGAGGCAGGGGACCAGTTTCAGGAGCAGGTGTCTCATCTGTGCAGTCAACAGAGTCAAGCGCTGGAATTGATCAAAAACAAACAGCGCAAAGACCCCCGGTTCGCCCACCTAATACAGGTAATACATTTCATTGTATTGATGAGACCTTGTTCAACAGATATTCAAGTGCAATAGAATTGGGAATCTTTAGGCACCATGCTGGTTAGAGCCACCTTAAAGGGGTCATATGACACGAATATTATCGATTGTTTTAGATGTAATGCAATGTGTATACACGATTTAAGGTTCAAAAACGCTGTATTTTAAACATACCGTGCATGTTTGCATCTCCTCTTTGCCCCGCCTCTCTGAAACGCGCAGATTTTTTACGAAGCTCATCGCTCTGAAAAGCGAGGTGTGCTATGATTGGCCAGTTAACCAGTGCGTAGTGATTGGTCGAATACTGCAAGCGTGTGACGGAAATGTAACGCCTCTTACCATATTTGGAACATCAGGTTCCAAAGCAATTGTACTGACAGGTACGCCCACCTTACTTGCGTATACATTTGGGCGGTCTTAGTCAAATCATACCACGAACTGACGTAGTTTTGTGGGGGTGTGGTTACACGAGGCGTTTCAGGCAGGTCTGGGTGAGCATTCGCTTTTAGATAGAAGGCATGTTTTGTTCCGACACTTCAATTTTTGCAATTTACGTGTCTAATATATGCATGGGCAACTTATAACACACAGAAAAACACGTATTCGCGCCATATGACCCCTTTAAACATTCATACAAAAATTGATATTTAGAGGTAGATTTCTACAAGAAATGTATAGCGATGTTAAACGTGTTCAAATAATCACTTATACACACACAAATATGTTACGGTCACAGGAATGCGAGGCCAGTCCACACTGCCGTAGGTTACAGCTGAAAGATCTCCTGGTTTCTGAAATGCAGAGATTGACTAAATATCCACTGCTGCTGGATAACATTATCAAGCACACAGAGGGTAAGTGCACTGCACACATAACTAAAGTCATACACACACTACCTACCAACCTATTGACATTAGTATCATTGTTATCATCGTTTCAAGTAAAGCTGCTTTTTTATGTTTTCCACTTTAAATATTAGCAAAATTTTAAATCCGAAAACAGTATAATCTAGAAGCAATATTCTATCCTGGTTTTGACTTTTTGAAAGTCACTGTTGTGATACAGTAGGTGTATGTAAATGCCCACTGCCATGTATGGCAAACAGTTTTGCATATTAAAGTGTTTTTTTAGTTACTTTGAAAACAATAAGTAAACATATTATAGGGCAAACATAACATAGTAACATATTGGTAAATGTATAAATAACCACTACAATAATGGTGGGGTATAATATGTTAAACGTCATGACAATCGGATTCAGTATAGTCGACAGTCTCTATGAAAAGTCTGTGTCTAACTGTGTTGTGTTTAAAAACAAATCAACAGTGACTGATTTAATGACACATCTGACACAAACTTTGATAAAAAGAAAAGTTCATCCACACTCCTGTTGTTAGGATCACAAGGAAGGCAATGTAAACACACTGCACAATTCTATATCTTTCGAGATTTAATAAATGCTATCAGTTAAATTCATCTTTCATTTTGATTGTTTTGTTTTCTCTTTTATTTTTCAAGTTTTTTGTTAAAGGTGTCCTGATCTGGCCATTTTTATTGTTTTATACTGTTGTATGTACATTATACTTATGACGTTTGTGTGGTTAAAAACATCAAAATCAATAAGTAATAGGCTATTTTCTACCCGAGTTTTGAGGCCGGCTCGACAAATGCTCGGTTTTAATGGGCGTGCCGCATTGAAGACTTGGAAGTAAACGCCCACTGCTATGATTGGATAGCAGTTTGCGTAGTAAACTTATTTGGAGCCTTCTGTGAATTTGGTTAGACACGTAACGTTAGGTTACACATTATCAGGACATATCACGCGATCTCTAACAAAGCAATAGTGACGCATAGTAAAAATATGTTTTACTCACATTCACTACTCCTATAGTGTGCACTATAGTGCCTTATTATATGTACATTTTATTTATACATGAATATAACACTACCTCTACTTACTACATTATCCATTTGCACAAGTGTACATACAATCTGTTAATATGTATATTCTACTATATACTACCCTGTACAATGTCTCTTATATGTTATTATCCCCAATTTTCTGTACAATAGTCTTTATTTTATATATGCATATTTTAGAATCTTTTAGACTGTAAATCTTATTATATTGCATTGTCATTGTGTTGAATGTCTGTACTAGAAGCTTCCAACACCAAAGAAAATTCCTGGTGTGTGCAAGCACACTTGGCAATAAAGCTCTTCTCATTCTGATTCTGATAAGATTGCTGCGCCATTCCTGTCGGATCCAATATTGACGGCACAGCACTGCTTTTTAATTTTAGTCTCCGCAAATCCAGTGTCGACCTGGGCCTTGTTCACAAAGGAATCCGCGGTTAAATGTCGCGAACAAACGCTCAACGTTTTACCCACGTGAGCTGGAACGTCTTTAAAAATAAACTTCAACCACGCATTACTAATGTTCTTCCACAACCAGGCACTGACTGCACAATATTTTGCGATCTTTAACGGCATGTTTATTGCTTGCTCGCTCTATCTGGTTCCGCGCAACTTGTGTTACTTCAGTACTGTCATGCGCCAACCAGTGGGCGGGACTAGAGAAGTAGTCATTGATTTTCTTCTGTGGAGGCGGTGTTCAACCTATATGACATAGATATGTGCATTCCAGGACCTGGCGTTCCCTGGGCCTGGTGTCAATAAAAGTTGTAATTTCAGTAGCAAGGGCGTTTTCAGTTCTGACGCTTGAATACGATTACCTCTTATATAACAAAAGCTCGGGTTCAAATTGAGGTCTTAATTCATGACACCTTTAAAGCTGGTATTTCGCAATATCCTTAATACTGAAACAGAATCTGACATGACCAGTTTTGGCAACTTGGTTTCAATAAAAGCGGTTTATAGTATCTCATGGCATCTTTTATAGCACAATGCCCACTTAGATTTCAAAGTTTTGCTCTTCCTAGTGTCGATTCAAACCCATAGAACTTCCTTTCTTGAATTGATTTTTTGATAAATCTGTATCTGCAGCGAGTTCTCCTGACCTGCAGCTGCTGCAGAGAGCCCAGGCGTGCTGCCGTGGGATACTACAGGCCGTCAACGAGGTCGTCAGGGAGACCGAGCACAGGCACCGGCTCAGCCAATACCAGCGCAGGCTTGATCTCACACCCCTAGAAAGACAGGCTAATCCTGTTGCAACACAATTTAAGGTATACGCTTTGTCTACACAAATCACCCATACTTAAAATTGTATGTCTTTTCATTAAAGATGGTCACATTGTTCTTATTGCCTCTCTTCAATGTCTCCAACCCTTTTCATGTTTTCCCTTTTCTCTTCATCTTAACCCTCTGTAGAATCTGGACCTCACCACTAAGAGAATGATCCATGAGGGTCCTCTCACATGGAAAGTCAGCAAAGACAAAACAATTGGTAAAAACCAAGTGCAGTCAGTGATGAACTTAACATATTAGGGCATAAAAAATGCATGCAATGTTTAAATGATCTATGACCATTTTTAATATAATTGTAAGACTTTATTACTACAGATAACATAACAGAATACATACAGTGCCCTCCACTATTATTGGCACCCTTGGTAAATATGAGCAAATAAGGCTGTAAAAATAAATCTGCATTGTTTCTCCTTTTGATCTTTTATGTAAAAAAAAGAAAACATTCAACTGATTACTGCAAACTCCATCTGTGCTGTTAGAAGAGTCTTTGTCCACTTAAATTCTTCTCCTCGCTGTGCATTGAGACAATATAGACACACATCCTGTTTCAAGCAGATTTTCAACATATCCAGTGCATTAAAACTTCTTGATCATTGCCCTGATGTTGGAACTTAGATTTTTTTATTGTTTTAACTATTTCCTTAAAGCCAATTTATATTTTGTGTAGCTCAACAGAACTATATTCTTTGGTTTTATTCATTGTGATGAATGATTAAGGGGGCTTGGGCTTTGTGTTATTAATATTTATTCTCCTGTGCAACAAGAAGTCTTATATTAGTTATATTTTTCTTAAATATATGCATGTATGTGTTTATAAATCCAAAATGAATAGTGCACAGATATGTATTATGTAAACACAAACTTTTGTTCTGGATGCGATTAATCGCTATTAATCGTTAGTAGGGATGTAACGATTCACCGTGAGCCGGTTGAAAATCGGTTATAATGAGCGACGATTCAAATCGGTTGAGGCTTGAACTGAATCGCAATACATTTTTTGAACAGCAGGGGCCGCTATTTTCACTGCAAACCTAAACGTGGATGCTGATATTTCTTAAATGCAAAAAAATCCAAGAAAAGCACAGACAGTATTAGTTTGTTTATATTAAAGAGACTTTTTCTATTATTAATTTGTTATAAAATTGCAGTTTAGTTTTGTTATTTGAAATAAAACATTATTTTATCATACAAAGAAACGTGAAGCATTTAAGAAATAATGCAAGGGACGTTGTTCATTTCTAATTTGTTTCAACTCATTTTTTCAAAATAAATCGCGAGTAAATCGTGAATAAATCGCATCGTGAGATCAGAATCGTGAATCGCATCGCATCGTGAGCTGAGTGAATCGTTACATCCCTAATCGTTAGACAGCCCTGTAGTATATGCACGCATATACTACAAGCCCTAATATCTATATATATCTGCTATCTACGTCTGCTTGTTTGTGTGTGTGTATTAATGTCACAGAGATCCAGGCATTGTTACTGTCAGATCTCTTGGTGCTGCTTCAGAGGGGTCCAGATGACCGGCTCATCCTGCGCTGTCCATCACGATCGGTGGGTGGGGTTGGTGCTACAGACCCCAAAACTCCATTCTGCCCTGTCGTCCGTCTTGACTCCTCCCTTGTCAGACCAGTCGCGACAGGTGAGATTTAAGAAGTCACACGTTAATAAGTCATTTCATGTGATCAGTTGAAAATGCAGTCATATGATTCTCTTTGTATCGTTGAGGGCTTGTTATTGGGCTTTAGGTATTTTGTGCGTTTGTTTGAAGTTTCAGATTCTAGCTTTAACTTTTTGTCACCTACAACTGATCCAGCTGTAAATGTGTTCAAACGTCGATGTGTAAATTTAGCACGACACGCTGAAATTTCTTTCACTTGTTTGTTGCCACTATGGCTTTTTATATTAAATGCTGGTTCCAGACACACACACACAAAATATGGCACTTCGTATGACATATTTACTGTCTTAGCTGTTGAACGATTTACAATAAATATAAATATCAAAAAAGTGAATGTATCTCCGTTAAAAAAAGTCATAAAGTATCAACACAAAAGAAACACTTTACATAAAAAACAAATAAAAAATATATTTAGTCATTTACTGGTCCTCATGTCATTTCAAACCTGTATGACTTTTTCTTTTGCAGAACACAAAAGAAGGTATTTTTTTATACTTGGGCTTTGTATGGACACAAAACCACTCAGTAATTTTTCAAAATATCTTCTTTTTGTTTTCCACAAAAGAGTCATGTATAGGTTTTGAATTACATGAGGGTACATAAATGATGACAGAATTTTATGTATACCATCCCTTAGAAATACGTACATTAGATCCGGACAAACTTGCACATACATAGTTTATTAACTTTTTGTTGTCCACAGACAATAAGGCTCTGTATGTAATTAGCACGTCAGAGAGCCAGATCTACGAGCTGGTGGCCGGTACGTCTTCCGAGAAAAACATGTAAGTCAAACAGATTCTATTATTTCAGTGGTAGCAAGTGCCGCATATTACAGCCTTTGAAAGGCAGACTATTTTATTAACAACAGAACATTTGTTTTATTTGTAAATACATTTGCATGAATTAATTGTGGATTAAAAGGAATTATTTGATCATGTCAGAATTTCCTGTGTATTACTTTGTGTCACAGCTGGAAAAACTTGCTTGAAAAGACAATCGCTTCAGCCACTCAAGGAGCGAACGCGACCAAACAGCCATCTCCAGCACTGTAAGTCAGCACTGCTATGATCGATTCATACCTGTCAAAACACACCATCGGATGACATTTGTCTCCTTCTACTCCATTTTAGGTCCTCGGGTGTGCCTTCATCTGCCAGTCCATTAGGTAAGAGCAACTTTGATATGATTTGGGTGTTATCTGAAATCACAATAAACACAGTTTGCTTCTTTGATTCATCAGTGTCATGATGAATAAAAAATAAAAAATGAAGAATTTAAATCAAAACGTTCTGTAACACTTGTAACATGGACTGGAAAAAGTAAAATGATACAATGATGTCAGCCTAGCATGTACCAACTCAAACAAATTTGTTAGTATTTGATATAGCTACAATAGCCAGGTGTGTTCGGTAGAATGGGATATACTTTTTTCCATTTGGTGTTTATTACATTAGAAGATAAATGTGTTTTGAATGTTATTACGTTGCTTTAATGATTGAAAAAGTAACATTTTTCTTGAACTCCTGTTAGACATTTCACTATCCGAGGGGTCTGTGTCTCTGGAACCGGACTCGGTTAGTGATGATGAATGTTCTGTCACACCAATCGACAAGTCTGAGGCATGTCATCACGAGGATGGGGAGAGTTATCTCGACACAAAAGCTGGTGTTGCAGAAGCTGCTCTTCAAGATGGTAAGGGATTACTGTGTAGAATTTGTTGATGATCTCACTCACAAGTCCACTTTTAGTAGCTTTCTTTGGCAACGAGTCACCCACCGCATAAATGATTTTGATAATACCCTAAACATGTTAGGCTAATGACAATGTTAACATTTTTTTTTCTTTATCAAGAGTCAGGCGACAGAAACAGCAGAAATAGAAACTTGATATAATGCAATCGTCTTGGATTTCTCGGTTAATGGCTCTTGCTTGGTTTTCCTTCATTCCTCATTTTCTTTAGTGGAAACCCTGCGACAGCTCATCTTCAGGGATCTTGAGGATGGGTGGAGTCAGGATTCAGATGACACACCCACTAATGAAACGGCCACAAATATAAGTCCTTTTGCAGATAGGCTAAGGCCAGATATTTCTGACTCGGACCTTAAGGAGAGCCCTAGCAAATGGCTGGAGGATCATATAGATGCTCCCCTGTTACCTACTGTTCAGGTTGTAAGAAAAGGTAAATACGTTTAAGGATGTAACACAAAAGGAGAACATTAATCTTTACATTTTGAATGTTGATCAGTAGAGATGAATGATATATTGGTGATCGTATCAGTATCGACAATCCCAATCGATTTAGCTCAATGTTAATGACAGAAATTACATTTTCTAAATTGTGCTTTAAATTGCATTTGAATTTGATAAAGAAATGAATATTTGATCTTTTCCCCTCTTTCTGTCTCTTTGCATGTGCTCAGAACTTGCTGTGATTAAGCTTGTGTGATTTTTAACACACTTTTCTCATTTTTCTTTGCTTTACTTTTTCACACCACACGTGCAAACAATCCTCTCTCATACACGGACACTTAATTTATCTGCTGATAAATACATGCACGACTACAAATACTCTACGTGCATTTGTTTGCAAAAACATTTCTACTCACGGTCTCATTGCACAAGACCTACTTTCACTTCGACACACATCTTTTCCCTTTCTTTCATAAACAGTTGTGGGTGTGGGCTCTTCTATTCCTGATGACATCTCTGATGATGTCACCTCCAACCAATCCTCTGAAGAAAGAGGTGGGGCTTATATACAGTATTATATATTACTCTGGGACATTCATTCTGGGCCAGTTTTCTGCAACCAATTGTAACTTGTCTCAAACTTCGTAGGTTTGTTTTCGGTCTCCTTTGACTGAAACTAAATCTCGTCCCGGATTATATTACGCCGTTTTGAAAACCGGCCCTGAATGATATGAATACCGTCACTCTTTCTTTTTCTGTTTGCATGTTTTTTGTAAAAGGAGAATGTGCTGAAATGGTACATTTTTGAAAGGTGTGACTGTACTTTTAAGACATGAAATCATTTGCATATGAAAATAATTATAAAAAAATATTAAAACAGTGTGTTTTAAGTAGTGAGGAATTCAAAAACATAAACAAGAATTCAAGAATATTTTATTTATATATACATTACATAGTACAGGTTCACAATTAAAATGCAAAAATACAACTGATGATATTGCCTGTGTAATTCTTAAAAAATATTTTACAATTTAATTACCAAAATATAATATGCATATGCTGAACCATCTCCACACGTTCACCAGTCTCCGAGGTGTTATTGATTTTTAGTACAGGCATGCTAATACTGTGTGTTAATGCTGCGATTTATGGGATTACGTATCTGAACTTCTCATTCCAGGGAACATGTTTTATCTGGTAATGCCCAAAGACCAAGCCGGTGCTCTCACAGATGAAAGCAGCACAGATGAGATCAAAGACTCTGACATATCTGAGAACCATGAGATTCAGAACTTGTCCTCAACATCCTTTTTGGACGAAGAAGAGCAAGAGACTCATTGCCTCTCTCCAACAGACCAATCACTGCCTGACAACCTTGGTCACGGAGAAGGGCTTAGCCAATCACAAGTTAGCACCCAGCGCCACGTGATCAAGAACGTGGATGAGATCTTCCACACGATTGAAGAGCTCATGAGAAAATTAAACCATCTTAGGGTAAAACACACTAAAACATGGACACATCATAAAGCAAGTACATAAATACTCATGTTTTTCCTGATTTGGTGCTTTTGATTTGTAGAACATTGAAGCAGACCATTACAAACTCCTGAAGAAATTAAGCCAGCCAGTTCCTGATGATAAAGCGTCAGGTGACCTTGTCCACACGTCTCCCGCAGCAGTCAGAAAATCATCACTAGACCATGGAGCCGGCAACGGTGAGGTCATTTCTGTCTCTAAAACAGTATCTTTGCTACTTTGCATCACACCTAGCATGGTGCCATGCTTTAAGTAATTTGTCTCTCCTTGGTGAAAATAAAAGTGCTGCACATAAAAGTGTAGCAGGATTTTGACCAGGGGATATGAATACCCCGCACAATGTAACAGCAATAGAAATGCAAACTTCTGTCTGGGCGTATCCATGTGATGTATTTCAGCATATATGATTTGCTTGTGCTTCATTTGTTCATAAATTCAGGTAAAGAGGGCATCTCCGCAGAATCGGCTCAGCCTGAAATCCAGTCTACTGGGTTCTGACGTTTTATCGTTGGATCATTTGAGGATCTTCATCTTACATGCACAGACACGTGTGCCCTGCACTCCATCCTGTAGTCCCCTTCCCAGCATGCCTTGCACCTTGATGCACAACCAGGTTGAATTGTGTGTTTATCAGAAATTCAGGACTTAAGACAGATGACCTCTGGCCTGCATTCAGAAAGAGAGGGTCAAGACTGGAGGAAAGTGAGGGTTCTGTGAATGCACTGAAGCAAGAAAATGGAATTGAAGTAGTTGCAAATGGATGGTTGAGGAACAGAAAGTGAAATGAAGGTGGGACATAATATAAAGCAGGGCTGAAGACAGGAGTGTGAAGACATTGAAGGAACCCACAGCACTTTACCTGCTGAATCGATTTCTCCTCTGTTTAGACAAAAACCTCAAATTCAGACAAGCACCAGATTTGGCTCATTACGAGCCATTTCATTTTTCATCAAAATAGCAACACTGGCTGTTGGTCATTGTGTGTGGATAGATGCTTTGACATTCATTGTTATTTTGCACCGGGACCCCTTTGTAAATGATAAGGTGCAAATAAGGATGTCGCCTGTAATTCATAGAGTAACAATACGAAAGAAGGAATAAACAGAAAAGATGAAGGCTTTGTTGTGTGGAAGAAATAAAAAAGTGAAATATTTGTCTGTTTCTACACACATTTTTTCAGGAGGTTAACCGTTATCACACAGCCCATGACTGGAACAGGACTTGACTCCTGTTATCAGCAAATATTTATGAAATCTAAAATATGACCTGCAAGCTGACACGTATCCTGTGTACTACTGCGATTTTTTTCCACGCACTTTCCATAGTAGTAGTAGCTCAATGGGTGCTTGGAACAAATGAAGGGATCGGGGACTTTAAACTACGTTCGGAAACGAACATATTTGTAAGTATTTAACATGTAAACCTAACCTGTTAAAGTTTTGTTTTTATTGTTTCTTGGTTTTATCGTTTGTTTGTTTGTTTTTCGTGACTGGAGAGACCTTCTAACATGGATTGAATTCGAGGATGGTTGCTTGTGTGGCTAACTATTCTGTAACTCAGGTGGAGAAATAGACATTTTATACTCCCTTCCCTACTGTTTTCATGCTTTTTATTTCTTGTAATATTCACGTTCCATGTTTATTCATACTTTGTAACGTTTTGTGAAAGTATGCTGCACAATGAAACGAATCACTCGTGCAAACTACTGTATGTACATTCACTCATGTAATATAGCGTTCGCAGCCTGTTTATTTGCTGTAAAGCTCTAGTCGTTTCTTGAATTTTTATTTTTGTAGATAAGACGAACGACAAAAGATGTGTAAATTATTTTCTCTTTCTTTTTAAAATGACGAGGTTGTTAGATGCACAGAAGGACAACAAAAACGCATGTTAAAAGACTCGGTTGTTTTGTGATATTAAAGATGTTTAAAAAATGTGTGTGCTTTGGAGTGTGCTTTTGGTGGCTTTCTCTTGTACAAAATTGAAAATTATATCTCCTTCAATTGATGTTCTACGTAATGCATTGACATTCTGAAATGTTAAGTCCATTTCTTGGCTCTAGTGTAGTTAGGGGTTGGTGGGGGGTGAGATTGGAGATATATCCTGCGGGCCTATTACTATTGTGAGATTCAGGAGAGGCGGAGCAGGAACGTGGGGGAGGTCGGGTCGACTCGGGCGGCCATTCGGGGCGTGTATCAGCTCAGGTTTGAATGGAAACGGAAATATGCGAGTTTCTGTGAAGAAAAAAAACAGACGAGAATTAGAGCCCGCAGGACAGAAAACATCACATATTCATCCATCCGGAGCTCTCAAAACAAGAGGAGAAGGATTTTGCTCGTCTGCATACTGTAAGTTTATAATGAAACGAGGGATTCTTTAACCTTTATTGCACCGAATGGATTATTGTTCTGAATGGAATGCCGAAGTGGAGGGCATCGTGGAGATGCAGCAAGTATCAAAAACGTAATTTGGTTCACGTTTTTCTTCAATATCCAATTCGGATGTGTTTGTAAATGATATAATCGGTCTGGAGTCGAATTACAAATTTAAAGTTCAGGAGAGTGGGTTATGGACATGCAATGTGTCTTTTGGGAAATTCTCCTCTAGGATTTGCTTGACTTTTATAACTGTAAACCGAGCAGCTGATGAAGGTTTGATGAACCTGGTTTGTTTCAGAGCTTCCCACGAACTCTCCTTTGTGTCCAGCCTCAAAACACCCAGTTGAAAGAAATGGTACGCCTCGTCGTCCCCCAGACGGCTTTTAATCTCTTATTTGTTCATTGCCATACATATTTGTGGATGCTTCACATGCGTTTCGTTTTTAGTGTTTGACTATGTTTCTGTTCGGTGATATATTCACCTTAGGAAGTCAGATTCATTTTAGTGAATCGATTCGACACTGTTCATTTCAAGGAATCGTTCGAGTCATCGTTTTAATGTGGAGCCTAGCGGCTCTCACTAAATCCTGAGTCGCGCGCGACATTTTCAGTTTTGTAGTAAAATAGAATCCGGTTAATACGGTTTAATAAAGTCATTCGTTCGTGATATTTATACACCAGCTGTTTAATAATGGATGATTATTGGACAACGCCAGAGGTGCAGGTAGATAATGTGAAAATGATATGGCAATTGCTTCATTCCACACCTAAAAGCATTGTTTATTTGTAACTTTCTGAACGTTTATTGGGGTTTACAAAAAAATTGGTCCTAGTATAGATCCACAATTTCTACCTTTTAATGTGGTTTGTATTTCGTTGTGTAAACCGCAGCACAATCTTGTAGGAACTCTCGCTCTCCTTGTTGCTTTAATGCAAACTGCGGGTGTAGTTCTTGCTCTATTAAAGCAACTTTTTCTTAGTCAGTAAGTACATTTATTCTTAAACGTGCAACACGGACACGTTGACTTAAACATGTTTTATCTTGTGTATACGATGTATTTGGGTTACTTTGTAACTGTTACTGTAACATTGGGTGTCGTCGTACTGAGGCCCAAAAGCCTGGAACTGCCGTAGGTGAGGTGGCGGAAGTGTTGCGCGTGTCAGCCGGGGGTGATTGACGCTGCCAGTCCGAGGCTCCGAGGCCCAGCTGGGTTAGCTCAGATGTCCCCCGTGCCGTCTCCTAGGAGACCGTAACCCGAGTGTGGGTTGGAAATACGCAATGGACGCGTATTTTACAAATCCTTTCAACTTTTATAATGTATTTTTTTCTCAAACGGAATAATCTTTTAATTTTTACTTTGCGTGCAATGTGTCATTATGGTCTGAGAGACTGAGCATGTGTGTTTAGTCAACTGTGTTGTTGTTTAAATAGGTCAGATGAGAATTAAATAAAGGGTAACTGTATATTCTAGACAGAATACACACCTGGGACTGGTGTCTTAGTTCATAAATCACAGATGCCACGCCTAGACTTTACACCCAGCTTTACAGCTGACGCATATCTGTAGTTTTAAAGAGAAAAAAATAGCCAAACTTTTCCTAGGTTTATTTGAATGGCGATACTTGCTTTGAAATAGCAGACAATGAAATCGGATATAACGTAAAAAGTGACATAATTGCCAAAATGTATGTTTGTTATTCTTTATTGTTGGGAGTACATCACACCTGTACTTGACGCGTTTATGAGCAGTTTCCTCGTAAATAGGACACAGCTGGAGATACTTGTAAGCATCTCTTGATATTTGCAATCTTTAAATGATGACGAATTGATTCTACAGATTGAAACAGTAAGAAATTAAATAATTCAGATTTGCTTTGGTTTACATTTATAATTCTTGAAGTGATTTTGATAAAGAATCTAAACCAAAATACTATTCCTCACAAGTTTATATCGAGTTTGAATTGAAGGACTGTGGCAGAAGGAACATCTAGCGTTCATCATCGGACTGATGGGTGACACGTGTTCCAAATCTTTCCTGGACAAATGGTGTCACTGATGGTCTTATCAGCTCTGTAAACAACTCCCGACAGCCCACACACACACTGAGACAGCGTGTGTGTGTGTTTGTTTGTTTGTCCTTAAACACTGTCTGTCTCTCTGCGTCTCACATGATTCTTGTTAAGACAGGAGTCTGAGAGAGCGATGGGCAAAAATAGAGTGGTGGCGCTTCATTGGGATGATCAAATTGAGCAGTTATTTAGGAATGAGCAAAAACAAAATAGTCTAGAATTAGAGGCATAATGTAAATTATCAATAAGTTAACATCAGCTTTCATAGGTGGTTTGACGTGTAAAGGTTAGGTTTAGTCTTGGAAACGGAGAACCCCCCCAATGACCCTTCATACATACCCCTGTATTCATTCCCATAGTAACAGCCAAGCTCAGTTGCCGTGGAGATGACAGGAGGTGGCTGGAGAATGTGTGTGTGTGTGTGTGTGTTATTGAGTAATGAGTGTTTTATGGAGATTGAGAAGGATATGAAAGCTAGTGTAGCGTGCTTGGCAGAGCTTTGCTACTAAAGCTTTTTTGTAAAGTGAGCTTGTCACTAAAACATGATTTAAAAGGTTAAAAGTATGGCAAAAACGTTTGTTTTATATTTAACACAATAAGCCTTGTTCATAAAACTAGAGATGTCCCGATCAAGTTGTCTGTGTCCCGATCTGAGATGTTGAGTATCTGCTGATGCTTGGAACACACTTCAAGTACATAAAGGTGAAGAGTTTTAGTTTTTATATAAATGTTAATACATTGACCCCATAGACATATATTGCAAGTGTGTGTTCCATAAAAACATTTTTTACAAAGTGGGAATTCACAACCAACCCAATTTTCCATTCACCCGCGTGATTTTTTCCACAAACCAGTTAAGCACAAACCACACCCCCGCCGCCATGACTCCATGTATCTAGCAGTTTCATTGGTCAACTCTGTTAATACTGTAGTTAGTATGTTGTATAAATGAAAGCATAGAAAAGCTTCAAGGGCTTCTAATATTATTTTCAAATTTAAATAGATAAGTAATCTGCTCCATATTTATTTGTGTTTTTTGTTGTGTTTCCTGTTTTGATAACCGTTTTTTGAATGTATTGTTTCCATTATTAATTCTGTGTACTGATGTCAGTTATGTCCAATGTTGTATTTCTCAAATTTTTATATATGTTCTTATGCAATGAAGGCCGTTTGGTGGATACAACACTAAATCACGAATGCCGTTTATTCGTATCCGATTGTGGCGCAGTGGGTTATACGTGTAACGTTTTTGGGTGCCTGAGATTTGGGTTCGAAACTCCCTTGGGCCAAATACTTTCTCCATCACATATCGGATCATAAAGGCGTTTATTTTCAAAAAAAATAATAAAAAAATATTTGAAAAGTGGCTAACAAGTGTTTAATTATAAAATGTAGGGTAAGGTTAGGGGTAGGTAAGGGTTTGTTATTATTATAAAAACTTGTTTTTTTGCTGAGTTTCACTTAGTGTAGCATGTAGTGCAGCCTTATTTTAATAACTGTTGTGTGTTCAAAAGTTGGACCATCTCAGTTAAAACGTTGACAAACTAGGGACAAACTTTCTGTCAGCGTTAAGTAGCAGCAGGATGATTTATTTGTACTTTTACAGAACTGGTTATCTCCCAGGTGTTATTTCGGCACATATTGTTTATGCAAGGCAAATGAAACCTGGACCGCACAAGTGGCCAATCAGCGCTGTAATGTAGCTGACCAATGAAATCGAAGCAGAGACGTTGCGGGGTGGAGTTTGCGCTTAACTGGTTTGCGGGGGAAATCATGCCATTCACCCTCTACACATATTTCAGTTTCCTGTAATAATCAAGCATTTGTTGCATTGTTGGCTTTTGTTTTTCCTGCAGATCAATACTCTCCGGTCATTCAGCCTCCAAGATAGATTCTCTCAGGAGTAAGGTTGAACTGCTGAAGCTGCCGTTGACCCTGTCATCTAAATCCATCTCAGAGCGCAAAGCTCAGCTGGGTGCAACCACAGAACGCTCCAGGGGTGGAGCTGGGGTCCACAAACCCCGCCCAACAGCCCCAGATATGGACAACGAGTCGCAATACTCTGGCTATTCTTACAAGTCTTCCCATTCCCGCAGTTCTCGCAAGCACAGGTACACATACACATGTGGTCTTAAACCCAATATGTTCTTTGATAATTTATCAGTACATTTGTTTGATTGCATTAACATGGGTTACAGTTTCTCTGGTGTGTGGAGTTATGTAAAATAAAGACATTTTTATCATCTCATGAGATGAAGACTTGTATTAGTGGCCGAAAAAGATATGTGTCATTCTGAAGAGAATTTCATTCTGAGTGTGCTTTATGGTCATCAGTTGAATTCTACTTAATCGTGTTATCAGACACTTAACACTTCATGGCTGACTGCAGTTAGGGTTTTACCGAAAAAAAGTGATTGGCTAAACCTTTTAAGGTGTCTCTGCTCCAGCTTGTAATTCTGTGTGCTGGTGCCATATTTCATAAAGGTTTTACTACAAAATAAGGCTGTCCTACATCACTTTCAGAGGCAGCTGTAGTTCTGCAGAATTATACTTGCATTACTATCAGAGCACATCAAAGTGTTTAATGTCATCATTATTCAGCTTTTGAGCATTTAAAGGAACAGTTCACCTTAGAATTAAATTGTTATGATTATTTACTCACCTTCATGTCTTCCAAGACGTCCATGTCTTTATTTCTTCTGTAGAAACTAATCCAAGGTTGTTGGACCTTAAATCAGGTTGCCCCCCATTAAATCCATTATATGGAGGAAGATCCAGAATTTTTTTCCTCAACAACCTTGGATTCGTTTCTACAGAAGAAAAAACTGCCACCGGCGGTAGTGCACATCACTGTGAGAAATATAAGTGTAATAAAAATGACAGTTGCGATAAGGATTGATATTTGTAACCTTTCAGTTGTGGATGGTTTTATTTAAAAGATTTTACATGAACACAGAAATTATTGGCATACGTTTCCATTGGTGCGTTCGAGCACGGGCCTGCACGGCAAAACCCAGGTTATTTTGCGGGTTCTGCAATGGATCTTGTTGTGAAATGAAAGGTTACATAAAATCAAAACCGGCTATGACTCGCTTGCTTGGTGTCAGGTTGCCGTGGTTGCGGAGAGACATCTATTAATTTGCGCTCTGAGCACATCTTCTGAACGCACATTTAGTACAGCTGTACACATCTTAATCTGGACAATGTCAACATGTTAGTTTCCCATCAACAAGTAGGAAAAAGTAGAATTTTTTTATGGCAGTCTGAAGGAAAGCCAAGGTAGGTTTAAACAGTTTGTTTCAAATGGAATTGTTAAGGACTGTAAGGGTAAATACGCGACTGACTGAAGTTGTCACTGCCACGAGAGCTTTTTTATTTAATGTTTAACTTATATTATTTAAGTTTTCGTTATTTACCTATCTTTATGTAAATGTTACTGGTGTGTGCCGTTTCACTGATCATAACTGCAAACTAGTCGCTTTACGGCGAAATTTGCCGTTTTGAATAAAAAATGGGTCATTTATTTGAATCGTGTAAATCCGAAGAGGTTTTTTTCTGTGGGGGTCTTAGCGTCTACTCTCAAGTTGGGTTGCACGGTAAACCGGTTCTGGAAATTTACCGGTACAAGTTAGATTTCAATCGGTTCAATTAGGGCTGTCACGATTATTAAATAATCGTCTCATCGCGATTGTTTGACCTCATCGCGATGGTTTCAGATCATCGCAATTATCGCACATCTCTATAGAAGACACTAGGGGGAGCTGTAGTGCATCTGCATATTGCATATTTTAGTGTATATATTGTAACTAAAGCATGGTAATACTTGTAAAATGTACCACCACAACACAATCACTTTAAAAAAAACTAAAGCATATACCATAAAAATAACCTGCAGTACAATTTAATATTATTTCAGTGTGAAAACCAGTCTACCAAAATCTCATTAACATAGAAGTAAACTTTAATTGTAACTTTTATTGAAAAAAACAGACTAGAAGCTTTTCTATGACTGATAGCATTTTAATGGTGGCTTCAATTCACTCCTGATCAATTTACTTAATTTACAAGTATTTGGAGGTTGTATTATTGACAGGTAAAAGCTAGGGTTGTTCCGATACTAGTATCGGGAAAATTCCGCCGATACCAATTTCTTAAACAGGACGTAGGTATGCCCGCTAGCTTTGCTTAATGCTGCAAATGGCAATGCTTCTTCACTGCTCATATTGCAAACACAGAAAGTTGTGCTATGAAGAAGAAATGAAAATGTGCTAGGGACATGCACGAATATTCGATCCGCAATAATTATTAGAAAATTAAAAATGCTATTTGAATATTTTTATTTTTCATAAAAAAACTGCATCACCACAGGTTTAGAATTGTCTTGTCTTATTTAACGCTTCTTCACTTCATCTATAATTACTTTATAATGTACAGAAAATATAAAAAATAGTTTGCATGTGTCCAAATCTTTCTACAGTCAGATCGCAAGCTAGTTTAAATATTTTAAGTTCACACAGGGCGGCCTGACGGATCGCGTGTTATGCTCAGCTCACATCACCAAACATGTTTTAAAAACTGGTGAGCCACAGAATTCGTTAACATTACATTACTTATATATAAGTTGGTATAAAAATACCAACGTAATATTAAATGATTCGATGATTCATTTATTTATTACCATGACTTGTTCGGAGCGGTTGTTTGTTCGTTAGAAATATGTTGGGCTAACTAATGCTGATTTCAATAACTTTAAACATTAAAATGTACATTTCACTGCAACTAATGTTAATAAATTTGGCCTTAGCATAAGACTGGTACCTTTCTCCATACCTAAAGCCTGCATTTTCTTCCAAAGAACTTCAGGGTCGTCGCCTTCAAGTTATAGCCTGTAAATAAATTTGCACGGGTGTTTGTTTTAAAACGCGTTGAAATTCTTTAGGTAGGCTTAGTTGAATTTACTTGTTTAGCTTTGCATTGCATTTACATCAATAAGACAGACACCGACCATGAAACGACAAAGAAAACAATATTTGCGATGGTGATCAGCAGAATTATTCATTCTTCCTCAAATGCCGGTCACGTAATAAACAACAAGCAGTAAAATGGCTCCGTCTTTTTTTTTAGGATCAATTAACAGTCGGTATGGAGGTATTAAGAAGCCTGTTTACTTTATTTATTATCAACATTATAAACAATAAAGCCAGATATTCTTGTCAGATATGGGTTTTGTTACCGGGAGTTAGAGAAGAGCCACGCAACGCATTATTCACATTTTCCGCTGTCGGTTTGTAAACCGTCGGCTTGTTGAACAGACTTTCAACAGAGTAAAATAGACCTACTGTATTATGCTTCTTTTTCTTATCAAGAACATGTTAAACAAAATAAAGAAGAT
This sequence comes from Triplophysa rosa, assembly GCF_024868665.1. Lineage (NCBI taxonomy): Eukaryota > Metazoa > Chordata > Actinopteri > Cypriniformes > Nemacheilidae > Triplophysa > Triplophysa rosa. The sequence continues at coordinate 5,152,540 of NC_079890.1, forward strand.
AACCATATATCACAGACTTTCAATATGTGTTTTGTTTTTTACGTTTGGTTTTTGTATGATTTCGCTTTGCGCAGGTTTAAATGCAGTTTTTATGTTTTTTTTTTCCAACGTTGCTAATCTTTTCAACATTAAAAACCCTATATGCAGGATCTAATATTAGTTCATTATGAATATTTAATGATAGTTATAAGCTTGATGTGAAATTGTGACTAAATAAAAACGAAACAAATTACGTATTTTTTCACTTAATTTAAATAAACGAATATTCATTTTTATGAGCTCAAATATTCTAATATGAAATTATTGAAAAATGCCCATCCCCTGTGCTAGCGCTGTTTGGCAGTATTTCAGAGTGGACCAACCAGCCAGTAAAACTGCGACTTAAGAAAAATAAATAATATTACTGTCAAATGTCTGTCAGATAATAAAAATACTCTCTAATTTACTGTATGTATTTGTTCATGTTTTATTAAGGGATAAGTCTAAAGCACACCATAAAATAATTATATCAATTCTCACAGGGCTAGTATATACAGCTGTATACAGATACACACCCTGGTATCGGATCAGTACTCGGTATCGGCTGATACCCTGAGCCCAGGTATCGGAATCGGTATCGGGAAGGAAAAAAGGGTATCGGAACATCCCTAGTAAAAGCCTAAACCTTAAATATATGATGACCCAATTTTTTATGATGTATTTCCAAGGAAAAGAACATAGTCTTATATTCAGAACAATATGGTCGTTTCAAAGCTGAATAAAAAATGTATGGGAATTAAAAGTCAAAGCTCTTAAACAGACAATTAATCGTCATAATCGCAATGATTTATTAGACAATTAATCGTCAGCCAAATTTCATAATCGTGACAGCCCTAGGTTCAATACCAGAATTTTGCTTGTTTCGGTACTTGAAACACTCCTGTTCCAAAGTTATTCGGTATTAGATTCTGGTACCGTACCGAAGCCAAAATTTTGGTATCGAGCCAACACTACCCTCGAGCGTCTGAAACGTCTTTGGTCCAGCACCTGGATTAGTTTGGCCAACCAGAATCAAGATAACAGCTAACAGCGTCGTCTTTTTTTTGGTCCTTGGGCCAACCAGAATCAATATAACGGCATTGTCTTTTTTTGGTCCTTGGGCCAACCACAATCAGGCATTTTAAATGTCATGTTTGCGCCCGTGAAAAGCATTTCTGAAAGGGACGAACGCAAAGTGTCATCTCGGATGAAGAGAAAATCGAATTGTTATTTATTATTCAGTTCGCACGTGTGATCGAAACGGCTATGTTATGAGAGACAGTTGCCAATCTTTCGAATTTCTACTTCTAGAGCTCTGCCCTTCTAAGTGAGTTCGGCACTTGGGTGCGATTGATATTGGTCCGAAGTTTCAGTCGCAGAAGCTGTAGTTTACAGATGATATTTAATAATTATTTTAGAGACCGATCTATTCGCTTCATAATACATTAATATGTCGTCAGGAGCCGCGTGGATTACTTTTGTATTACTTGTATCTGCTTTTTGAACTTTCTTTTTTATGAAAGCTCTTAATAACTCTTTTTCTTCTTTTTGAGCTCTTATAACTCGCATCAATCAGGTCCTGCACTTTATCTCTCTTAATAACTCTTTTAACATCAGTCCCGCAGTTTATTTTCTCAATCCTGCATGTTTTAAAACCGAAACCAAAACATCAGACACGCATCCTTTGTATTAGGAAAGACTTAGGAAGGTGCACCTCTCAGAAAACAGAAAAATAAAGATCATTTTTAGATGTTTAATTACGACTTGGAGCATTGGGATCGCGAGACGAGGGCAATGTATATTTTTTTATGAAAATCTCAAATTAGACCAAAATCCATATTTGCGTGCACTTGAAAAACTTGTGCAGGCCAAAATACTGAAGAAAATGACAATTCCAATTTAATTCTAAAGTGAACGGTTCCTTTAATGCTAAATTTGTGTTTTATTGAATATGATGCCTTTGTTATGTATAATTTGTATATATTGCCTACTGCATTATGTAACCTGACCTCTCATTGGCTGTTGTTGTTTAGGGACAGGAGAGACCGGCATCGCTCTAAGAGCAGAGACGGCAGTAGCAGAGGAGACAAATCAGTTACTATCCATGCACCCGGAGAACCACTGCTAGATGCAGAGTCTACCCGTGGAGATGACAGGGTTGGTACTGCTAGATATCTGTGTGAGAAACTGAACAAATTTGCAGCATTGTCACCGATAATCTATATCCTCAACCAAAAATAGGTTTGGGATGATAGAGAATGTCTCTGACCGAGAGAAATGCATTTAGATACATGGATGCAATCATTACCTTTGATGTCAGACACTGCCAACTGCGTTTCCACCAAAACACCCATTTTGCACCATCAATTATTTGACTAAACAAAATGATGTTCAAAAATATTTAATAATTTCCCCTCTTGCTGTTGCACTTATACTCGCTATCCTTTCGTTTCTCCTCAGGATGACAACTGGGGTGAGACTACCACCGTTGTTACTGGTACATCTGAGCACAGTGTCTCCAATGAGGACCTCACTCGGGCATCCAAAGAACTTGAGGACTCTTCACCATTGGAATGTCGCCGTTTTGCTGGTCCCATCCTGAGTGGCATTTTGGGTTTATTTGCCCTCCTGACGCCTCTCGCCTTCCTCCTGCTGCCTCAGCTGCTGTGGCGTGACTCTCTGGAGCCCTGTGGGACCCCCTGCGAAGGACTTTACGTCTCTCTCGCCTTCAAACTCCTTGTCCTACTCATCTCTTCCTGGGCTCTGTTTTTCCGGCCTTCCCGCGCCACGCTACCACGGTTTTTTGTTTTCCGCTGCCTCCTAATGGCTTTGGTGTTCCTCTTCGTGGCCTCCTATTGGCTGTTCTATGGTGTGAGGGTACTGGAGCCGAGAGAACGGGATTACAGGGGCATAGTGGGTTACGCAGTCTCGTTGGTGGATGCGCTGTTGTTTATCCAGTATTTGGCTCTGGTGCTCTTGGAAGTGAGGCACCTTAGGCCGGCTTTCTGCCTCAAAGTGGTGCGTACAACTGACGGAGCCAGCCGCTTCTACAATGTGGGCCATCTTAGGTGAGTATGTTTGTGAAAATGACACATTTTGCCATACTAAACAGCTCTGTTGCTCAGTTAGTGGAGCGTTGCTTTTTATTTCTCTGTTGAATGAAATACATTTATTTAGAAGAGATGTAATTATTTCTCTCTCATTTTTCATCTAATAATTTCATTGATAAAGGCATACCTGTCAGCATTCCTTGTTTTTCTATAAACACTATAGCGGGGTAAAGCTGTAAATAATGTCACAACATTATAACATGTTTACTCTGAATTTGTGTTTTGTTTTTTATTCTCAGCATCCAGCGAGCAGCAGTGTGGGTTCTGGATCACTACTACACTGATTTTACTGTTTACAACCCCGCTTTACTTAATCTACCCAAGTCCATCCTCTCTAAAAAGATGTCTGGATTTAAGGTGTACTCCCTTGGAGAAGGTGCAAAACTCCTTTCTTGCATTCATTTTTCATGCTTGCTTTTTAGTTTTTGTCCCCAAAATCTGCAAATCCCTATTTAATGAATATTAATGTTTATTTTTCTTCTACAGAGAATAGTACCAATAACTCGACTGGTCAGTCTCGTGCTATGATCGCAGCTGCCGCCCGCAGAAGAGACAACTCTCATAATGAATACTATTACGAGGAGGCGGAAATGGAGCGCAGGATCCGAAAGCGCAAAGCCAGGTCAGAGTCCATTACTTATTATACAAGAACTATTTGAGCTTGCCATTGCAAAGAACATTTGCTAACATTAGGCGTTTGTCCTTTCAGACTTGTGGTGGCAGTAGAGGAGGCGTTCACTCATATCAAAAGGCTTCAGGAAGATGAGGCCGCATCATCGCCCAAGCATCCCCGTGAGGTGATGGACCCTCGGGAGGCAGCCCAAGCCATCTTTGCCCCCATGGCACGAGCCATGCAAAAATACCTGCGAACCACACGACAGCAGCCCTACCACAGCATGGAGAGCATCATTGCTCATCTGCAGTTCTGCATTACCCACAACATGACACCGAAGGTGAATAAATGGGGCATCTGAACGCCCTTTGGATGTGTTTGGAATAGAAAACAACCATGCTACTCATGTATACTGTTCAAGATTGAAACTATCAAGGCATTTTTACATCCAGAATTGGATTAGCAAAATAACTAGATGCAGATTGCTTACGGTTTTAAATGTTCATTGCATACTTTGTAAAACAAAACAATTAGTACATTACTTACACTTTGCAGTAGGATTCCATTCTGAACATTGATTTTATAAAGCATACACTTTAGTGATTTAAACATTCATTTAGCCAATTGCATTTTTCTTCTTGATTTGAATTTGAACTTGATTCTCTTCATCTTTTTATCAGGCTTTTCTTGAGCGTTACCTCAGCCCTGGCCCTACAATGCAGTATCAGCGAGAAAATGGTAGAGGGCGCCAGTGGACTTTGGTTAGCGAGGAGCCCGTGACATCCGCATTGCGTCAGGGGCAGGTGTTCTCCCTTCGTCGTCTCGATTTTGCTCTGGTTGTCACTGTGACACCCCTCCCCTTCCTCAACCTGGGAGAGGAGTTCATTGATCCCAAGAGCCACAAGTTTGTCATGCGGCTTCAGTCTGAAACCTCTGTTTGAGAAGAAAACGAAAGCAAGAGGACTAACACTAATGGGGGACTGAGGCCGATCCATACGAAGGGCAGCACAAAAAAAGATAGCAGGACTGAGGGAGAGAACCACTTTTACTTTTAAATATCACTTTTACATCTTTTAAATGACTTTGTATTTTTTTTTAAACTCTGAACTGCCTTTAAACTGTCTCTGGACTGACTAACACATATGCATTTCTGCTGTGAATTATGTTTGTCGTATATGATGTCATATATCAGTTCCCATTGGTGCTGAGGGGTTACTGCACAATACCAGCGATTTATAAGAAATTCTAGGTGCCATACCATGGCTGCCTATAACACTACAAACAATAGAAACACCTTTCAAACCCCTTAATTGTCACTCGAAGGTGATACAAACACTGTAAATGTAGCGATAAAGGTTGTAGCTAATGTAGAACACTCAAGTGCTTTACTGTTTTATTACTGTGTACAACTGGGGGTCCAGGTCACAATGGCATGTATGTTTGTAACTCTACTCGGCATAGAGCTTTGTATCTGTTGGGAATGTAATTTTAAGACTTTGTGTGTATCTTGTTTGCAGTACTTGTCTTCATTCTTATAAATCAAGAGGCCTTTATATCATTCACTTACCTTTCTGTTGAAAAGTGGTTGTGTATACCAGCAAACAAACTGTCCCTACAGTGTGACTTTTTCAAAAGGTGGGGACAGTGACTTTTTATTCCAGTTGTGTTTGGTTTGTTATGTAGTGTAAGTCTGTCGCACATGACCAATCAAATGTTACCTTACAGAAAATGCAAAAACAGCTGTGTATGTTATGGATGTGTGCCAAACTGTTATATTTCTGCCTTCATTCGAGCTGTAACTATGCACACGAGTGGCTGGTCGGTTTTAAGTCGACCTCAGATTTAAGGGCAGTTGAACTGGAAAGTCCCATGTGCTTAACTGGTTCCTCCGCTTGTGACAGCTTTGTGTCATTGTAGTTTTTCACCTTACATTTTGTACATAAATACTTCTCATTTTATACGAAAGAACCTGGAATTGTGTAGGTTGCTTTAAGGTTATCAAAACTGGTGTTTATTAATAGGCCTGATGCATGCATGTAGGCAAAGCAGTCTTGTAGTTTTTGTAACGTTTCTTTTTTATCATTTTGTATGACAGCTAAGCTAATCTTTTAACGGTTTTCCCTAAAAAAATGGTTTGTAAACAGATTTGTAGATTTTTGGTTATTGCGTGGAAAACCTTTTGGCAATTGATCATTTTAAAACTAAAATGTTGCAGCATTTTTTAAATAAATCAATTCAACTTTAAATCACTTCTGGTTCATGATGTGATGTACTGACAGGGAGACCGAGAGCTCTTTTTTTTTATGGATAAACGGCTTACCTTTAGTAAGGACTAGGTATACTTTTTCTTATGAGCAATTCAGTTCTCAAGCCGTTCAGAGCACTTCATTGATGTAATCTCAAATGCATGTGTTGAATCCTGGTGGACCTTTGTGTCATGCTAGATGCTAGTAGCATTACTAGCATTAAGGGCTCGGCATACTACATTCGAACTCAAAAAACGACCATCTGTGACCTGATTACAAAGAAGCTCTACAGAAACCTTTTTGCATCAACAAAGTAACTGTAAAAAGCACTCCAGAAATAAAATGGAGAAGTCATTGTTGTAAACTTACAATGTTCCCTGTCTTCTTCCATAGTACCCTTAATGACTCATATGATAGCTTTGTGTGGGGAACAAACACTACAAGTATGTATATGAGTCAAAGTAACGTTCTGAGTAGGGTGACCCGTCCCGATTTGCGTTGTACTGCACAGCATTTTCACCCCTTGCCCCGCACGACGCTTATTGAGAAAATGTACCGCATTTGCATCAGTCTGTTTAATTTTCACGTTCTTTAACCCGAAACGCACATGAGACGCTTGTTTGCGCCATTGTTTATTTAACAGCGCTGTGTCAAAAGCAGCAACCTGGTGCACACCACACTCATATCCCAGCTAACAATTTCTGGTAACCAGAACGTTATTTTCTAAGGTTCGTTTTTGGTTCTCCAGGAAAGTTTTCTTTACGGAAATAGAACGTTAGCTTCTGGTTCTCATAACGTTATAGAAACCATGAAACTGAAGTTTAATTTCCGTAAAAATAACCAAAAACAAACCTTAAAAGAACTTTCTGGGAACCAGAAACTAACGTTAGGGGAACGTTCCCAGAACGTTAGCCTAAAATATTTTTCTCGGGTCCGTTTGGCCTCACTACAGGTCAGTAATGAATACATCCATGCTGTGTTTTTATCCATCGCTTGTGTCATCTAAATAAGTAAAATACATCATCCCGCACAATATGGAGGATGAAATCAATGCATTAGATTATTATTTTAGCCTAATAATTCCTTTTTCATTACTGAAGTAGCCTAATTTTCGATTTAAATAGCACATCATTTCTAATAAAACCACACTGTCTATAGGCCTACCTCAACATCAGACATTATAGATATTGAAATAAAATACCCAATGACGTCAACACAATATTTAAAGCAGATTTTTATTGACAGAAGAATAAACATTTAACTAGATTTTCTAAAGAAACTGACTGATGCTTTTGTGGCAAACCACGAAACTCGGCACTAGGGTGATGACACTTTAAGTACTAATGAATCTAACCAACCCCCATGACTCTAAGATGTTCTGATACAGAGATATAGGTCTTGCTAAACGGTTGCTAGGCTAATGTGTTTGGTTGCTATGGGCGTGGCTTAGCATGTGCTAATTGATGATGCTCTAAGCTATGAGTGAAACGAACCAACCCCCGTGTCTCTACGATGTCCTGATGCAGAGATATTGGTGTTGCTAAATGGTTGCTAGGCTAACCTGTTTGGTTGCTATGGGCGTGGCTTAGCATCTGCCAATTGATGATGCTCTAAGCTATGAGTGTAAAGAACCAACCCCCGTCTCTCTACGATGTTCCGATGCAGAGATATAGGTATTGCTAAACGGTTGCTAGGCTGACATGTTTTGTTGCTATGGACGTGGCTTCGAAGCTTCATGATGATCCTGGGACACTGATTGGTTGCCTGAGTAAAACGAGCCCACCCCCTTGTCTCTATGACACTGTGTTGCAAAGATATCCACCTGAACCTTTTATAATGGGAGTCTATGGGATCGGTTGCTGTAAATGGTTGCTATGGGCGTGGCTTAATAGCTTCAAGATGATCCTGTGACACTGATTGGTTGTGTGAGTCAAATGAGCCCACCCCCTTGTCTCTACGACACTGTGTTGCAAAGATATCCACATGGACTTTTTATAGTGGGAGTCTATGATATCGGTTGCTAGGTTGCTGTAAATGGTTGCTATGGGCGTGGCTTAATAACTTCATAATGATCATGTCACACTGATTGGTAGCCTGAGTAAAATGAGCCCACCCTCTTATCTCTAAGTGGTTGTACTGCTAAGATATTCAACACGGGACGTTTCACGCCTTATATGGGCATGCTTCCTGTGATTGGGAAATTTTGGGAGGCTCTTACACCCCAGGGGTACAACTTACACCCCATTGTGAGTGATGTTCTTACAGAGCCTGATAGCCTCTTCAAATCGTGTATTATTTTCATGTTTCTACGATATCCTCACTCGGAGCTACTCCGTCAAAGTTGGGCGCAATGTTAAGTCAATGGGATTTTTCGGGTTTTTATTCGCCCCCCTATCGCACCCCTCCACCCGATCGCTTCCAAAAGTCATCACACACCATTCCTCAATGGGCCGCTCGATTTGATGTAGTCATTCATGGGTCCAAAGCAAAAAAAAATCGCGTGAATATATAGGTATCTAGGTTTTGAATGGGAGTCTATGGGCGCAATTATAAGTATACAGAAATTTGGGGAGGCTCTCACACCCCAGGGGTGCAACTTACACCCCATTGTGAGTGATGTTCTTACAGAGCCTGATAGCCTCTTCAAATCGTGTATTATTTTCATGTTTCTACGATATCCTCGCTCGGAGCTACGATCCCTCAAAGTTGGGCGCAATGTTAAGTCAATGGGATTTTTCAGGTGGTTTTTCGCCGCCCTATCGCACACCCCATACCCCCCCACCCCCCCCCCCCCCACCCGATCGCTTATAAAAGTCATAGCACACCATTCCCAAATAGGCCCGTCGATGTGATGTATTCATTCACGGGTCTACGTCAAAAGCTGTGGGACAAGTAGCGTGCCAAACTTTTGGCGGAACAAGAATAATTATAAGAAGTATGTATGTTCGAATAACAATAGTTATGCTTTTTCAAAGCACCACTAATTATCTTCAGGCTAACAACCCAGATAGCACATGTACATCTGTAAGATGTCTGCTAAAGATCTGGAAAATATCTGCTGTGTAAAAACATTTGCTAAACATCTTAGAAAGAGCTGTTGTACATCCATTCTAAATCATACAAATCTTACAGACATCTTCTAGAGGTCTATATCTGACAGCAGACGTCTCGGGGATGTAGGGCAGATGAGCAAACAGCATCTGCCAGATGTCATGCAGATGAAAATGCAGACATCAAATAGATGTCTGCTAGATGTACGTGTGCTATCAGGGAATATTCTGGTCTCACCACAGAAGTACAGCGCGGCTCCATCTTTAGATATAACAATCAAAAGCCCTGAGTTTCAGTCCTTACATCATGGTCTGTTGATTTACATGTGTCAAATCAATCTAAAATCACGAAAGTTTACTCTCAAATCTGTACGTTTTTAAATAAAAAATTAAAATAAATAAACCGCTAAACTAATGTAGTGGGTGAGGTAAAACGAAATGACCGTTAATTTTTAAATGAAGGGAGTGCGCGACAGAGCGGAGAATGCACGTGCTCGAGCGCACACACATACAGTAACAGACAACCACACTAAAGAAATAGACATGGATATATATGATTGTATTTTCATTAAGCTGAACTAGTTTATTATTTTCAGCCATTAAAGGGCACATTTATTAATTTAATTTGGTCAGTATAACATGTGTTAATGTGATCTTATAATTTCTGTATTGCACATGTCACTGACGTTTACCAGTTTTGACTATTTTTACCATTAAAAAATAACCATCAGAGAACGTTATTTTCTGGTTTCAAAAAATAACCAAAAATAACCATCAGGGAATGTTACTTTCTGGTTATTTTCTGGTTGCAAAAACACCAAAAAATAACCATCAGGGAACGTTACTTCCTGGTTATTTTATGGTTGCAAAAAAAACAATAAATAACCATCAGGGAACGTTATTTTCTGGTTATTTTTAAAAAACAGCCTGCAATGTTCTGGGAACGTTATTTTCTGGTTGCGAAATAATAAAACCTGAAAAGAACGTTCTTAGAACCTTATATTTTGGTTCCCAAAAAAATAACCAAAAGGGGAACTTTTTTAAAAAAGCCTGACTTTTATCCAATGTATGAGATGACGGCAGTGATTTCAGTCATCAAGAGGCTGCAACGTTTGTCAGTAGATTGGGTGGCGATCCTCCCATATCAACTTGCCGAATAAAAACTCACTTTTAGGGCCTGATCAGACAGAACGCGTCTTTTGCTGTGAGACGCGCCTCTTTTGAATTGTTTTCAGTTGGCAGGGAGCGTTTTACGCGCTGCTTATGCGCGCCGGGCGTCTCACGTTTAAGGCCCGATTCACATTTCGCGTCTAAAACCGCGCAGAAAACGCGAGCTGCACTGCGTTCTCCTTTTTTCCAAAGCGCCTGGACTTTTTTCCTGGCGTCTGTCGTCGCTAAGCAAACATGGGCCACGATAGCCGTTGAGACGAGGAGGTATTAACAAAGGATATATGGATTATATGCACTGAAAATTTTTTGCAATAACTGCTACTAGATTTAGTTATGCTGTGATCATCTGTGTCTCCATCTTCATTGAGCTTGTCTATATTGGCTGGTTGGTTCTTGTCACATGACCTGCGGTGCGCTTGCGGCTTCCTGAAAAGTTGAGATTTTTTCATCTCGATGTAATGAACCAACTAGCGAAATGAACCAACCTTACTGCATATCTCTGGCGGATCACATGACGGCGCTAACAGGAGCCACAACTGACTGAACTAAATATGTGATAACTCTGCTTTGACACTAAATATAAACTACATACTGTACCAGACAGAGTGTTTGATGTGGCAAACACCCTCATTCAGACATATTTAATGATGTTTCATGATGTGAATACACAAGAATAAACACAAGCACAGGTTTCAGGTTTAGTACGACAGATGTCTCGTCTTACCTCTCGGTGGTGACTAGTAGCGTGCCTTCCATAAACCTCTCCATCAAACCTGAATAGATAGTTCTAAATGTTGACAAAGAGTCACCTTAACTTATCTATTTTCAGGCGTCGACGCGCCTGAAAAAAAGAGCACGTCGCACCGCATGCTTGTCGCGACCGCGTCGCCCCCCATTTCCACGCGCTTGTCTACATTTAAAATAACGAATATGCGTGCCGAAACAACTCGAAATGTGAATCGGGCCTTATACTGTGTTCACACCAAACGCGAGCAATCGCGTTCCACGCTCTTTATTACCGCGGGAAAAATTTTCAACTTGCGCGGAAGAACGCCTCAAATGCGTCGCCCGATTCGCGTCTGACAGCTGTTTTGGTGTTTACAACATAAAAAAATGCTGCGCGCTTCTGTTTTGGTTGACTCTTTGAAAAGAGAAGCGTGCAGCGTTTTTTAAAATGTTTTTTAACGCCTTGCGTTTTCGAACATAAAAAGCGCGTTCTATGTGATTGCCCCGAACATCATAAACTGTGTGGCTTTGAAACTACCCTATTCTGTGTTTAGCCTATTTGTGGTAGGTGTATTAAAATAAACATTGTTTGCAAATCATTAAATGCATTATTTAACAATTATACATTTTAAAAGAGCATTATTTGTTTGTTCTTTATTCCTTTAGTTTTCTCTTTTTGAGAAGATATTCAAAGTTTACTAAATGATAACTCCGCATCTGATCTGTGTAAAGAGACAGTGAACCTTAAATTGAAATCGCCATTAAAATTGTTTTATGTTCTATAACATTTTATCTATGTCTTAATTATGTTGTCGTTGGAATGGACTAAATAAACAAATATTTTTATAAGAAATTATTTAAAAATGTTTTCATTCCGTTATATCACAGTTTCATGCTACCTTTCAATGGTGTCCCACACAAACAGATTACCTGTCCCACATTTGGTTTGTTTGGGTGGTGCACCCTAGTTCTGAGGTTAGCTCAAAAATATGTTTTTCAGTGAGAAAATGTAAAGTGCTTACATTTGAAGCTGAAAGTGTCAATTTCTGCAATGATCTGACTGCTCAAGTTAGTCAATCAAATCAAAGAAGGTGGCGTTAGCAAGAATGCCTAGCAAGAATGCTAGTGAGTCGCTTCAACTTGGTTAAAGAGTGGGTGGATTTTTAACTACTGTATGTCTTCATGACAAAAAAATCTTGGAATCAATGATTTGTGAATGTCTTTGAAAGGTTTGCATTTAAAGGAATAGTTAACTCAAAAATTAATATTGTCTTATTATCTTATCCTCATAATATCCAGAATAGTGTAGAATATAACATTATTGTCATTGTTGTTGAACAATGAAATACAGTTTAGCAGCTCTTCACGATTGTACAGTTATAGAAATAAAATATATACAGTTGAATGTCAGAACAGCCAAGACCTACATACATAAACAAAGGTATATACACACACAATAATATAAAAAATATAAATCCTCTGAGGTAGTGCAGTGACAGTGCAAGTAAAGCAATAGTGCAGCAGAGTAATATAGTTATAGGGAGGGTTATTGCACCTTTATAGTAGTTTTTATTGTACATTTTTGTTTGGTTGGGAGTGTGTAAGTGATTATGTATTTAAGCATCTAACTGCTTGGGGATAGAAACTGTTTTTCAGTCTGTTGGTTTCGGTTTTTATCAGTCTGTACCTTCTCCCAGAAGGTAAGGGGGACAACAAATGATGTTCAGGGTGAGCAGGGTCTTTTGAAATGCACTTGGCCTTCTTCTGAAGTCGGCCAGTGTAGATGTCATGGAGTATGGGCAGTGACATACCAGTCACACGCTCAGCTGCCCTCACTACCCTCCGCAGGTCTTTCCTGTTCTCTTCTGTACAGCTGGAGTACCATACCGTGCAGCAGTAAATTAGCAGGCTCTCTATGGTGGAACGATAGAAATTGGTCAGCAGGTTTTGAGGTAGGCGAGCGTGTTTCAACTTCCTGATGAAGTAAAGTCTTTGTTGGGCTTTCCCCACATGCTGGGAGATGTGTGTGGACCAGGTGAGGTCGGCCGAGATGTGCAGGCCGAGGAATTTAAAGCTCTCTTCCCTCTCTACCTCCTCTCCATGTATGCAGAGGGCAGAGTGCTCTGTACGTTTTGATTTCCTGAAGTCCAAAATAATTTCCTTGATTTTGTTGATGTTTAGGTCCAGATTATTGTAAGAGCACCATTCTGTGAAATGCTGAATCTCCTCCCTGTAGGCTGTCTCACTGTTGTCTGATATCAGCCCTACTATGGAGGTATCATCAGCAAACTTGACAATGGTGCTTGTGGGATGAATGGGGGAGCAGTCACTGGTGAAGACTGAGTAGAGGAGGGGACTGAGAACACACTCCTGCGGTGTTCCAGTTTTCAGGATGAGAGTGGATGATGTGAGGTTTCCCATCCTGACTTCCTGGGGTCTGTTACTCAGAAAGTCCAGTATCCATGTGCACAGAGAGCTGCCTAAGCCTAGGCTGTCTAGCTTTTGAGCCAGTTTATGGGGAGCAACTGTATTAAAGGCTGAACTGAAATCCACAAATAGAATTCTCACATAGGTGTTTCTCCTTTCCAGGTGAGTGAGCGCTGTGTGGAGAGCTGTGATGACGGCATCCTCTGTTGATCTGTTTGTTTGATATGCAAATCGGTGTTTATCAACGTCAGCAGGGATGGCAGATTTAATGTGAGAGAATAAGTCTCTTAAAACATTTAGTGATGATGGGGGTTAAGGCGACTGGTCGATAATCATTAAGGCAGTTCACTGTGCTTTTTTACGGAACCGTAATAATTATTTCAGGCTTCAGGTAGGTAGGGACGTTGGATTGTACGAGCAAGAGATTGAAAATGGTGGTGAATATCCCTGCTAGCTGGTCCTATCCTCAATTTCACAGCGAAGTTTAAATATTGCGATATTCATTGTGGCATCTTGCAGCAATCTCATTGGTTTCTAAGTTTTCTGCATGTCTCAGTTACAGTGGTGCCAACTTGTCACCTTTAGGCCAAGCCCAAAACCCGCCCAATCTGGCAACACTTGAGCCACTGCCCATTTGCCCTCACAGGCTGAGGCGCCCTTTGGTAGGCGAAATTGAATGAGAGCTGAAGTGGAATAGAGAGGGTTCACCGCTAAAACCTTTTTCTTATTACATCGCTAAAGGTCCTTGTATTCCACTCCTCATTTTCCATTTAATGCTCGTTCCTCATAGTCTGTGTTCGCTCACTAGAAAAAATAAGCTGTTGTTGTTACACTTTCTATGCCTTTACAAAAGAAAGTGTTATGAAAAGAGTGTAGTGTTCTGCAGACATCTCTGAATAAAAACTGGTAATGTAGAGTTTATTATTTCCCATACTGTGACTGTCACGGTCCTACCTTCTTGTTTATGAATTTCTAGTCATGTGGCAGGATCGGGACAGAGCCCTTATGTTCTATGTGAGAAAGCCATGGGATGTTTATGTTTTTGACATCTCATGTGTTTTCTCGTGTCTTGTCATTGGCCCCGCCCCTCTCATTTCATGTATTGCTTCCCTGCCGTGTCTAATGTTTCCCACCTGCCCTGTGTAATTATCCCTCGTTTGTCTTTCCTATATATACCCTCATGTTTCTTTGTCCTGTGCTCGTGTATTACGTTGTGTATGAGTGTTTTTGGTGAATGTCCCCCGTAAGTGCTACTTTGTGAGTTCTCGTCTTGTTCCTGACTTGTCTTTGGGATTATTATGTAACGTTTTGGACTTCCCTGCCTTTTACTTTGACGTTTGGTCATGTTTTGTTTTGTTATTTCATTCTGCTGTTTTTGGCCCCCTCGTGGGAAGTTTTTGTTCTAGTTTTGTATTTTAGTTTCGTTCTTGGTTTGACACCCCCTCGTGGGTTTTTCCTTTGTTTTGTTCATTTAATTAAAATTGTTGAGTTAACCCCTTCACTGCCTGCCTGCATCTGGGTTCTTCTCTTCCTCTCCCACGAGGTCGTGACAGAATACACGAGCCTATTCGAACCCAGCAGGCGGCTCCCAAGGACGGCAAGGCGTCGTCCCCCCGATCCGGCCTAGCCCACTTGCTTCTGGGGTTCCATCAGGGGAGTTATGGGGACCGGAAGTTTGCCAGAGCATTCTCGGCGGTGGCAGAAGCGAACGGGTTCAATGACGCGGAGTTGAAGACAATCTTCAACTGCTGCCTCACCCGGCGCCTCACACCGTCGGAGAAGAGGCTGCTGGCTCCTCTCGGGTTCGCGGATATGGTCAGGTACGTGGCCAACCGGGATGATCCCGGGAGTGGGATTCCATTTGGAACTTCCGCTCCACGGTCGAGCATCCCGGGGGGTCTCGTTCTGGCTGCCGCTGCCCGGGGGGACTCAGTACCCTCTGGCTGGAGCTCCACGTTCCCAGTTCTCCTGGTGGCGACCGTGGCAAGTGGGGGAGGAAGGACTCAGGGACGACGTCTGGGGGTTCCCTCGACGCAGAACTACCTCCGGTCCCCACGGGTCCGCCAAAGACGGCTGCAGACCTGGCGGTGCGGAAAGGGAGGAAGGAGAGTCACGGGGGAACGTGCCGTCCAATGCAGCCGGCTACCACTCCGGTGCAGCCGGTGTCCAGTCCGGTGCAACCGGAGATCCTGACGGCATCCCGGCGTCCCAACCGGTGATCCAGCCGGCGTCCAGTCCAATGTCCAGTCCGGTGCAGCCGGTATCCAGTCCGGTGCAGCCGATGTCCAGTCCGGTGTCCAGTCCGGTGCAGCAGCCGGCCTTCCAGCCGGCGTCAAGCCCTGTCCAGCCGGCCTTCCAGACGGCGGCCAACCTTGTCTCCCCCAGGACCCCCCCTAAGTTCCCCAGGACTCCGCACCCTCGAGCGCAGCCGGGGACTAGAACTGTTCCCCCCTTGAACTTTGTTGTTTCCCCACCCCCCCTCCCATGTTTGTTACTCTTGTTGTCCCACCCCAACCCTGTTGTTATTATTGCTTGTCTGCCCCTTGTCTTGTTTACCATGTCTGTTTGGGTCTTGTCCTTGTTGCAGTCTGTCATGTCCTGTTAGTCAACCCCTTGGTGAACACCTGGAGGTGTTCATTAAGGGGGGGGCTCTGTCACGGTCCTACCTTCTTGTTTATGAATTTCTAGTCATGTGGCAGGATCAGGACAGAGCTCTTAGGTTCTATGTGAGAAAGCCATGGGATGTTTATGTTTTTGACATCTCATGTGTTTTCTCGTGTCTTGTCATTGGCCCCGCCCCTCTCATTTCATGTATTGCTTCCCTGCCGTGTCTAATGTTTCCCACCTGCCCTGTGTAATTATCCCTCGTTTGTCTTTCCTATATATATACCCTCATGTTTCATTGTCCTGTGCTCGTGTATTACGTTGTGTATGTGTGTTTTGGTGAATGTCCCCCGTAAGTGCTACTTTGTGAGTTCTCGTCTCGTTCCTGCCTTGTCTTTGGGATTATTATTTAACGTTTTGGACTTCCCTGCCTTTTACTTTGACGTTTGGTCATTGTAACAAAGTTCAATGTAGGGAAGGAAGGAGGCGGGAACCGGCGAACATTTAACAAACTTTAATGAAAAATAAACAAACAATAATCCAAGAACAAAAGACCGGCAGCCACCTCACGGTCAACTGCCGGCCACACAAACATAAACAAACTTAACAGTTTCCGGGCCCGGTCCTCTCTCGTCGGCAGTCCCGTCGCTCGTCCTCTTATGCTCCCTAGCTCCCCGTGAGGCATGCGGGACCGGTGCGCGTACAGCTGATATTCATTATCACTCACGCCACCGGCCCCGCCTTCCTGCCCCACGGCTCTCGTCCCGCCTTCCTCGCTACATACCCCCATCGCCCCTCACAGGCCGGGGGGTACCACCGCGCCTGTGCTTACTCCCCCCCCGGGGGGGCCCCCCTTGAGAGCCCCAGCGCCTGGGGGTACGCACCGACGAGACGAGAGAACGGAGCCGGGAGCACCCCGAGCGACAGGGACGAGAGAGGGGAGAGAGGAAAAAAAAATAGTCCGGTTCCCCGACACGCCATCGCTCGGTCCTCAGCCAGCCGAGAGGCTCTTCCTCGCGGTGCTACGTTGTGGTGCTGGACGTTCGGTGGATGGCCCGATCCTCCTCCGCCTCCTGGCGGCCGGCGATGGCTTCTGGCTGAGGGCAGCCGGCACTCCCGCGCTCCCTCCATGGCCGCCATCCCACCTCGTCCCAGGAGCACGGCCGTGGGCTCTCCGTCCCCACTGAATCCCATCGTTCCAGCACCACGATCTCGGGCAGCCGCTGGTGGACGCCCTCGTCCGCGCTGCCCAAACTCCTCAGCACCGCGAGGCCGCTCGGTGGCGAGGGCTCTTTGACAGCATGTCCCTCCTTCCTCCCGGGTTTCGGCACCAATGTAACAAAGTTCAATGTAGGGAAGGAAGGAGGCGGGAACCGGCGAACATTGAAACAATAAACTTTAATCAAAAATAAACAAACAATAACACGGAAGTAAAAGGCCTTCCTGCCCTACGGCTCTCGTCCCGCCTTCCTCGCTACAGTCATGTTTTGTTTTGTTATTTTATTCTGCTGTTTTTGGCCCCCTCGTGGGAAGTTTTTGGTCTAGTTTTGTATTTTAGTTTCATTCTTGGTTTGACACCCCCTCGTGGGTTTTTCCTTTGTTTTGTTCATTTAATTAAAGTCTTGTTGAGTTAACCCCTTCACTGCCTGCCTGCATCTGGGTTCTTCTCTTCCTCTCCCACGAGGTCGTGACAGTCACTGTTAGGTTTTTGTTCCCAACACGAATAAATATAGCCTATGGCATGCAAGGCCATGGAGAGAAGGGGGACGACATTCTTTGTCTGTGTAGCGGTTTTAGCTAACGTTATTATATTGATGAGCAAAGCTCACCAAATATGGTTCTCCACCAGATCTTTCAAGATCACATCCATGAAATGAGTTATTTAAAACATCAATTTCAGTCAAGGAATTAGTTTAGCTCAAAGGAAAATACGTATAATAATCGTGATCAAATATACATATTTTATGGTCTCTGATTAGTAATATAAAGCATAACAATACTTGTATGCATTCGTCCAGCGAATGCCTCAATGATATTATATACTTTACATTATCTCATGGCCATAAGTAACGTGACTTTACCAAACAGGATTTAGAGCAAAGGTAGCGAATCGAAACACAGTAAAAGGGACCAAGCTTGTGAGCGTGAATACAGAAAACCCATCACAAATGAATATACTGTATATGGTTGTTTATTAAACTCTACTCTACATGGTAAAAAAACAATGACGATCGCATAAAACAAACAAATACATGAAACACAAATGCGCTAGGAAGCGCGCAGAGAGAAAGAGAGAGAGAGAGAGAGAGAGAGAGAGAGAGAGAGAGAGAGGGCATGGCAGCGATTTCTGAACACCAATAAAAATCATCTTTAACAAAGAGGCACAGACTTAACGCAGCTATTCTATAAATAGAAATGGATACTTGCAAGCTCTGTGCTGGACCGATATCCGTATGCGCGTGTAGAGATGGAATTGTTGAAAAGGTTTCAGAAGGCAAGTCCTGCAGAAAGTTGTTGGCCTCGTGGCTTAACCACGTGGCAGCAGAAGTCTATTGTTCCTTCTTTTCCCCCAGTGGGGGGAAAAGGGCAGTCTCCGAAGAGACGCCACGAACCAAGTTTTGGAGGCAGGTATAGCAGAAGAGAAGAGAGGAAGAGAGGTCTTTTCAGAGCAGGCTCGATATTTAACTTCATGAGAGGGCATGCCCACCTGAGTTTGAATCGACCAATCAGAGTTGAGCAGGGAAGAGGTTCTTTGTCCACTCAACAGCTAATTTGCATCTTTATGACCTCCTGGCAACTTTACAAAATACCATTCAAAATTATAACATAATGAAAAGAAAGTGTTCTATGGTCACATAATGTATATAAACAAGGAGGAATTGTAAAGACAAACATTTATATATCAAATATGCTAAGGTTTGAAGTGCATCAAGACATGATTCATTCAGAGGTACGAATACAAACAAAGCCTGAATTAACTTGCCTATTTAACAATTACAGATTATTTAAAAATGGCAAGAGGGGAGACTTCCGGTTTGGAGCAATCGAGTAAACACGCGTTGAGTCGTGCTCCCGCATTTTTCACTTTAAATCTACCTCAAAACCCAACAACTTTTTAAAATTCTACTACTAGTTGGAAATTATTTTGTTTGTGTACACATAGCTGCACTGTAGTATGGCAGCTAAATCAGCAAAACAAAGTAAATAGGACCAGAAGATTGAGACGTGCGGAGACGACGGTAAAGATGTTAGCATGGCAGCTATCGCTAACCTGCTGGAGGATCACCGGGTTGCTCTCTCTGCAGACTTTAAATCTACCGTTTCGACACTTGAGAGAAAGCTGGACCAAATTCAAGCCACCGTGACGGAACACGCCGCTAAGATTGCTTCGCTCGAGACAAACGCAAATTCGCAGGACGAGCGCGCACGCGCTTTAGAATCTACATGTGCTATGTTAACAGAGAGTAATGCTAAACTGTTAGCTAAAGTGGTTGATCTTGAGTCCCGTAGCCGGCGTAATAATATACGAATTATTGGCCTACCTGAATCCATTGAAGGTCCTCATCCTTCTGCCTTTTTCTCTGAGCTACTCGCAGAAGTGTTTGGAAATGGTGTTCTGGAATTTTTGCTGGAATGTGATAGAGCGCACCGGTCACTGGCTGACAAACCGAGGCCGGGGCAGAGGCCTAGGCCTGTTATCATCTGGCTTCACAAGTTTCAGCAGAAGGAAAAAACTATCCACGAGGCCAGGTTGAAGAGGGGGAAGCTTTACTATCGCGGCACTCCTATTGCTGTTTACGACGATTACACTCCAGAGGTGCTGGAACAACGTTCAAAGTACAAAGAGGTTGTAGCGGGTTCGCTATAATAAGGAAGGAAGAGGACGAGGTTGGCGGGACTGACACAAGCTTTTATTCCTTTTGCCACACAAGAAAACAAAAAGTCCATTCATACAACAAATAAATCCACGGCTTTTCCTTCAGCCTGGCTTGAGAAGATACTAATCCAGCAAAGTCCTTTGCTCTTTCCTGAGAGGTTCTGTGGTCGTGGCAGCCCGTGTGCAGTCCATCTCTCTCTCTCTGTTCTCTCTCTTTGGAAGCTCTCAAAGCTTTTGTTCGGGGTCAGATAATTTCCTTCATTTCGTATCTGCGTAGGGCTGAAAGAGCTAAAAGGCAAGACATTTTGGACAAACTTTTTAATTAGATGAAACATATGCCATCTCCCCTTCCCCCACACTTTACAAATACCGACTTGTAATACAATCTGAATACGACTGCCTGATGACGCATGAAGTAGAGAGACAATTACGACAAACAAAACAGCGTTTTTTTTAACACGGTGATAAGGCAGGAATACTCTTTGCCCAACAGGCTCGTGCAGGCAGCGCCTCCAGGCTAATTTCAAAAATTATTTCTCCCAGTGGCAGATTTACCACAGATCCGGTCGAAATTAATAACATTTTTTTTTATTTTTACACTAACCTTTATACCTCTGAGCACTCCTCAGGTTCAGCAAAGACTCCTAACCCCTTAGACTCACTAAATTACCCTAGAATTGATGAAGATATAGCAAGAGAACTAGGTAGACCCATTTCCCCCGAGGAGGTTCAAGAGGCTATTAAATCGATGCAGAATGGGAAATCCCCAGGTCCTGATGGGTATACAGTTGAGTGCGACAAGACTTATTCGGACTCACTAGTCCCAATCCTGGTTAGGATGTACAATGACTCTTTTCAAAAAGGTCAATTACCGGCAACTCTGTACATGGCATCCATATCCTTGCTTTTGAAGAAGGACAAAGACCCTACCTCATGTGGTAGCTATCGACCGATTTTGTCATGGCTCTGCTTCATTTAGTCATGTTTTTCTTGGTCCTGTAGCAGAGTCATGACAAAGTCTTTGGTTATGTGTGGAGAGAAACATATTATTGTCCTTTTGACAATAATATTCGTTCTCTCCAGTGTCTCGTCATTGGCCCCGCTCCTCTCGTTTCCTTGTGATCTTTCCCTGAGTGTTTGATTAACCACACCTGCCCTGTGTCGTTATCCGTCCGTTGAGTTCCCTATATATACCCTCTTGTTTCTTTGTCCTGTGCTCGTGTATTACGTTGTGTATACGTTGTGTATACGTTGTGTGTGTGTGTGTGTGTGTGTGTGTGTGTGTGTGTGTGTGTGTGCGTGTGCGTGTGCGTGTGCGTGTGCGTGTGCGTGTGCGTGTGCGTGTGCGTGTGTTGTGGATTTCGTGTTTGGTTTACCCTGATTCCCTTTGTGAGTTTTGTGTTCTACCCTGTCATGTCATGTTTGTTTTAAGACGTTTGGTCGTGTCCTTTAGTTTAGTTTATTGTTCTTGTTTTCATTTTGCCCCCTCGTGGGAAGTCTTTTGTTTTATATATATTTCTTAGTTCTGTTTTCCCCCATTGTGGGTGTTTTTGTTCTGTTTTTGTTGTTTAAATAAATCCCTGTTATCCCCTTACTGCCTGCCTGCGCTTGGGTTCTTCCGCCGATCTTGACAGATTTCTCTTCTAAATGTAGATTGCAAGATACTAGCCAAAGTCCTCTCCCTTCGACTCCAAGATGTCATATCTTCCATAATTTCTTTAGATCAAACAGGCTTCACATTGGGGAGGGCACTCTTTTTTTAATACTAGAAGATTATTTAATCTTATTTTTTCTCCTGCACCCGATAACCCTGAAGTGATTGTTTCACTGGATGCGGAGAAAGCGTTTGATAGGGTGGAGTGGGAATATCTGTTCTTCGCTCTGGGTAAATTTGGGTTCGACTCCAAATTCATTTCCTGGATTCGACTTCTGTATGCCTTCCCTTCGACATCGGTACATACCAACGGTATTAGGTCACCACCCTTTTTGCTCCAGAGGGGAACACGTCAAGGATGTCCACTCTCACCCTTGTTATTCAATATTGCAATTGAACCTTTAGCCATCTGGCTTCACAGTAACGATGCATTTAAAGTCATAATTCGCCATGAGCAAGTTCACAAACTTTTCCTTTATGTGGATGACCTGTTATTATATGTCTCCTAAATTCCTGTATTTTTTTCAACATGTCCCTGTCTGCATTAATAAATCCTTTTTTATTAAGTTAGATCAGCAATTTAATGGGTTCATCTGGAATAACAAACCAGCTCGTATTAGGAGATCAGTTCTTCAACTTCCCAGATCTGAAGGGGGCCTAGCACTTCCAAATTTTCGAGGGTATTACTGGGCATCTAATATTAACAAAATAATCTACTGGGCCAGCCTCAAATGTTCTGCTTCCAGTCTGCCCTGGCTACATATTGAGAGATCCTCTGCCTGTTCCTTACATTATTATATTTACTCTCAACTCCCTATCAATGTACATCAAATTTCAAACAATCTAGTGGTCAGCAATACTGTTAAGATCTGGCTTCAGTTTAGAAAACAACTGAACTTCGCTAAGCCCCGCCCTCCTTAGTTACTGTTGCTACGCCTGTCAAGCTTTCATGCCTGGCAAGTGTATTACAGTATGTATGCACCGGTGTCAGACATTCCCAAGGAGATAATTAGTAATTTTTGGCGAACATGTGAAATATCTGAGAGAGCAAGACAAAAGGGACTGCAGTGTGCATTCGAGGGATATATCCACGACATAATATGCAACCGATTAGAAAATAATTCAATCAAAATTTAAGCTAAAGCCTAGGAATGATAACATTCTCCCGCTTATATTTTAAGTAGTGCGCCAGGCTACTGCTCACACGTCGTGGGTCTAATCTACGCCTTGGGCCTGGCAAGAGCCAGAGATGCTGAGCTGAGCCATTCATCATCAACAACACAAACAAATTTCCGTCTTGCCTTTAATCATCTTAATTTACATTCAAATATATGCATTATGAACAAAGAATCGTCATTATTTCCAAGCAATGATGTGCTATGTTAGCTAGCTAGCTAACATTAGCGTGCTCTTACCTTGGAGCAAACATAGGTGTTTTTGTTAATACTGTCGACCTTTAGTGGGACATTCTAAAACACTTAACGTACCTAAACAGCTATAAAGGAAAACCAAGTTTCTGTCAAATTTTACTTCTAATAAACACATGCTGCTGTCAAAAGAACGAGCTCTTGGTCCGCGGATAAAGTGAATATCACGTTAAGCGTTCTCACCATAGAAGTCCATTATAAGAGAAAACAGCTTAACGTGGCTTAGACAAATTTCTGTCATTTTAGTTGTAATTAATACTTCAAAAGCCACCGTGCATTGTGTTAAAAAGTGCAGTAGGGGCCTTTTTATGCCCTGTCTGAAACCAATATTAAGAAATGAGGCTGAAAGGCAATAAAGTTGCTAACTCCTGGCTTCAGTGTTGTTACATCGAGCTGAATAGCCTGTGGAGCAAACTAGAACAAAACAGCACAAATGTTTCTAAAAGCTCCAATAAAAAGGGACAGAAATATAAATGAGATGATACAGTGCGTTCTTGTGGCACGAATGCTCGCGTGGCTAATTGCGTCAGTAGGCTAACTGGCGTTGCCGTTTATCCGCGGAACAAGAGCTCGTTCTTTTGACAGCAGCAAGTGTTTAGTACAAGGAAGGTTTGACATAAATTTGGTTTTCCTTGATTGCTGTTTAGGTACGTTACGCCACATTAAGCTGTTTCCTTATAATGGACTTCTATGGGGGAGAAAACGCTTAACGTGATATTCACTTTATCCGCGGACCAAGAGCTCGTTCTTTTGACAGCAGCAAGTGTTNAAGCGAGTTATTTTTCATTAATCAAATGGCTAAATCCCTTCCTTTCTTTCCAGTCCCCTTTAAACTAGCACAGGATGGGTTCAAATACCTGGGCATATATATTACCAATTCATTTACAGATTTTGCTAGGTGGAGCTCCCTTTCTATATCTTTAATAGGTCACGTTAATCTCATTAAAATGATCGTCCTGCCAAAATTCCTGTATCTTTTTCAACATGTCCCTGTCTGCATTAATAAATCCTTCTTTATTAAGTTAGATCAGCAATTGAATGGGTTCATCTGGAATAACAAACCAGCTCATATTAGGAGATCAGTTCTTCAACTTCCCAGATCTGAAGGGGGCCTAGCACTTCCAAATTTTCGAGGGTATTACCGGGCATCTAATATTAACAAAATAATCTACTGGGCCAGCCTGAAATGTTCTGCTTCCAGTCCGCCCTGGCTACATATTGAGAGATCCTCTGCCTGTTCCTTACATTCGTATATTTACTCTCAACTCCCTATCAATGTACATAAAATTTCAAGCAATCCAGTAGTCAGCAATACTGTTAAGATCTGGCTTCAGTTTAGAAAACAATTAGGTTTGCACAGAGCTTCAATTTACATGCCAATTTTTAACAATCATTTATTCCTCCCGTCTCTTTCAGATAGTGCCTTCGACATCTGGGCTAGTAAAGGTCTCTCTACTTTGAATGACTTGTATGAAAACAAAGTTTTCTCCTCCTTCTCTTCTCTATCAGATAAATTTGATCTTCCTAACAGTCATCTTTTTCTTTTCTTTCAAGTGAGGCACTTTACACAAAAGCTATTTCCGCATTTTCCTAACTGCCCCCCTGAATCAGAGCTTGATTCCATTCTCACCCTCAACCCTGTTCAAAAACACTTGATAGCTATCATTTATGAAAATATTCTTTCTCTAACCCCATCTCCAATAGACTCTGTTAAGCAAACTTGGGAGCAAGATTTGTGCATTGACATACCTGAGGACCAATGGGAGAATATTTTTAGTCTAATTCATTCTTCGTCTATTTGTGCTAGACACGCTCTAATCCATTGTAAAGTGCTACATAGAGCTCATTTCACTAATTCTAAATTGGCAAAAATATTCCCTGATAGAAGTGATGCCTGCAACAGATGCAAACAATCTCCAGCTGATCATCTTCATATGTTTTGGTCTTGCCCAATGTTACATGATTACTGGTCTGAAATTTTTAGAACACTCTCGCAGGCCCTTAGCACCACCATTCCCCCTAACGCATTGACTGTTTTGTTTGGCCTTTCCCCAGATTCAGTTGTATCATCTACAGCACGCTGCGTCATTGCCTTCACCACTGTTAGCTAGGCGTGCTATTCTCTTGAAATGGAAACATGTCTCTCCCCCATCCCATGAAGATTGGATACGAGAAGTGTTGCAATGCATCCACCTTGAGAAAATTAGATACTCCTCCAAAGGATCGCTGAGATCCTTTTATCAAACATGGAGGCCTATACTGGCAGTCATTGAAAATCTTACTGTGACATCTGGAACTCCTGATTAAATTTGTATGAAAGGGCTATTCAATTAACCTTTTTTTTCTTTTTTCTTTCATTTGTTATTTTAATTTATACATGTGTATGTTTATTTATTTACTTTTATTATTATTATTTACATATTTCTTTTCATTCTGATGGTGGCCTTTTGGGGAGGGGGACATATAACCTAGATATTTAGATATATTTATAGAAAAGGACAGTTGAATCATTTGTCAACTGTCAATCATTTGAAGTTCCTATTTGTCAGAGAAGTTTCTCTGGTTAGGCTCAGATGTTAAGTTAGAGATGAGACAGAAAGACTTCTCACCTCTGCTTTGAAGCTTAGGAGTCGTACAATATCCAACAGAGAAACAAAAGGTTATCAAAACTCTCAGTGAGTCAAAACCTAAACTCAGACCCCTGGAGCTAGGTTTTGACTCTGGTCTTTTGATGATGGTATCAAGAAACCAGGAGAAAGGGGAGTGAAGGGGATTGATGGCTCTTCTTTCAATGACTCCGACCATTTGGCTTATGCTAAATTCTCTACATCTGTTAGGTTATAAACGGACCCTAGACATACCTGCTTGCAGATACCTTGTCATACCTTATTTGGTCATAAGAAGAAACCTAAAAGAGTATCCTGGATAGGTGAGGTCTGAGTCCCAACATCTCGATACAGGGGTGCCTCAGGGCTCAGTGCTTGGACCGTTGCTCTTTTCTGTATACATGAAATCCCTAGGCTCTGTCATTTGGAAACATGGCTTTTCCTATCCCTGCTATGAAAGTGAAAGTGTGAAAGTGACCTATTGGTCAGATATGGTGACCCATATCCGAAATGTGACCTCTGCATTTAACCCATCCAGAGAGTAGTGAACACACGCACAGCAAGTGGTGAACACACGTACACCTGGAGCAGTGGGCAGCTATCACTGCAGCGCCCGGGGAGCAAGTAGGGGTAAGGTGCCTTGCTCAAGGGCACCTCAGTCGTTACCCGCAGGCCCTGGGAATCGAACCGGCAACCTTCTGGTCACGAGAAGCATTAGGCCACTGCTCCATGACTGCCCCACGACTATGAGGATGATACACAACTCCACCGACTGTTTCTGCACGCATTTCAGCATGCCTAGGCGATATTTCGCTCTGGATGAAGGACCATCACCTGCAGCTGAACCTTGCAAAGACAGAACTGCTTGGAATCCCGAGATTGAGTGGTCTTCAATGAACCCGAAGAGAGCACACATTACTCCTCTCTTTATTAAGTTACATTGGCTCCCTATAGTCGCTCGCATCAAATTCAAGACTCTGCTCCTGGCCTACAAGACCGCCACTGATTTTACACCCCCTTATCTTCACTCGCTAATTCATAGTTATGTACCCGCCAGATCGCTACACTCTGCAAACGAACAACGTCTTGTGGTGCCATCCCAAAAAGGTACAAAATCTCTCTCACGTACCTTCTCTGGATCTGTTCCACATTTGTGGAATGATCTGCCCGCTGCTACAAGATCAGCAGATTCTGTAGCCATCTTAAAGAATCGGCTGAAAACACATCTCTTCCATCAGCACCTGACCGATTATGTTAGATATAAAGTAATTAAAAGATTTATAACAGAGGGGTGTCACCCAGGGGCGGTTCTAGGGAGACTGGAGTTCCGATGCTTAGCCCATAGACATCCATAAATATGTCAGAATACACATTTAACATCTAAAAACGTGGAAAACGTGAGCCTAGCGCTTTCTCGTATTTTTTTCAAAGCAGTCAGGACCTTGCGCTGTTGTGGTGTCTGCCGTTTCTAAGCAACCATGAGTTGCGCTCGTCATGAAGGTTCCAGCAAAGGATAGATTTTCAGCAGTGATGCGCTAGGAATAAAGAGGGTGCCGCAACACTTGCGCACCGTGACCGTGGCGTGTTGCTCTCTATTTGAGCACTTGCAGTGCGTTTACATTTAAAATAACTAACTTCTGCATGCAAAAGACGCAAAATGTAAACGGCCTCTAAGTTATTCATACAAAACATTTGAGGCTTTACTGAAAACTTTCGGGCTTCAGCCTCCTAGCGCCGCCTCTGGGTAGTGCTGTAGTACTCGAGTCCGGACTCAGACTCGAGACGTTTTTTTATGATCTCGGACTTGTCTTGGACTCGTTGGTATTTGCACTCGGACTTGTCTCGGACTTGGTTATTGGTCTCGACCGAGTACAGATATATATATATATATATACAGGGGTGCACATACGTTTTTCTATCTGGTTCTCAAAAGAGCACCTGGAGATTCGGTTTGGTGCTCACATTGCACATAGTGTGACAAATGATATTTACCTATTAAAAATGTAGTTACTTTTTAATGAACAATAAACAAAATAATAAAGTGGGATAATACTATATTTATATTACTTTAAAGTACACTTAAAATACAATGATAATGTATTTCTTCTTGTTTTTCTTTTTACATTAGTAAATATTAATTCTCAACACCAATTTTGAAACCTAAAACGACAACCTTTTTGGTTTTTGGCAGGTTGCTGGGAAGTGCACTTGCGAACGCACATGGAGACTTGCGGTGCGGAGCTAGGGTCGAGTATAGCATAGAGAAACACAAGCTGCGTGCAAGTGTCAAGTTTAAACAGCTTGTCCTTTTAGAAAGTTTAAGAGAAGCGGTGTTTTGCTAGACGTGCAGCGCAGTGCAGTTCCAGACATTCACAGAGGCTGTGTGTGCCGCGTGCTTCTCTAGTAACGAAAGCAGAACCAAAAAAGGCGGAGCTACTAATACTCCGTTTTTCACCATTTACACCAGGGGTGTCCAATGTCGGTCCTGGAGGGCCACTGTCCTACAGAGTTTAGCTCCAACTTGGCTCAACACACCTGTTTGGAAGTTTCTAGTCTGCTTTGTGAGACCTTGATTAGCTGTTCAGGTGTGTTTGATTAGGGTTGAAGCTAAACTTTGCAGGACACTGGCCCTCCAGGACTGACTTTGGACACCCCTGATTTACACCCAGGTCCCGTTTATCACCGGGAACAAACGAGATATCAGTAGATTTGGCAGCATTCAGTACAAAGGTAAATCTTATCCAGTATTACATTTAGTCGGTCTAAAACAGTCATTGTGCATCAAAAGGTTTCAACCATGTCAGTACGCAAATGAGCGTTCTAAACTTATTTACAGAGCGCATTTTTAATTCTGGTCGCGCATGCGCACCTGCTCACCACTTATGTGCATCCCTGTATATATATATATTCTCTCCTTCAAAACAAAACATTGACAGAGCATGCTTCTTGTGATCCGAAAACTGTTGCCGACTCAAGAACGAGAGCCGCGCGTGTTCATAAATTCTCTTTTCACACAGCAGGTCAGTTCAGTGTGTGCTGTTGTTGTAATTAAATAACTCCGGTATATTGGTTCAAGTCCTCGGGACTGTCATGCACGCCAGAAAGTAAAGAACTGAATTAATTTGTGGGTAATATTAAGTGTTTACGGGAGACGCTAAACGCGAACAATTCAGGTGAACTGGTTCGACCGGTTCACTTAAAAGAATGAACCGGTTCAAATGAGCGATTCGTCCGCGGCGCGAACTGAACAGCATCATTCATTCATCAGGCACGATGTCAGCGAGCAGCGGCATAATAACATTTTCGACAAACGCAGAATTTATCGACAGTGCGCTTAAAAGGAAACTTTTTGCAACAAAACTTTCTCCGAAACCTGTGGGACAACATCCAATTTTGTAAGAAACCTGCAAAGGCATCACAAAGAGAGGTAAGTTAATGCCATGTTTCAGAGTTAGCATTGCATTTGAATATTTTTAGAAAGTAGTTATGAGTTTAGAAAGTAGGGCTTCAAGATAAGATTGATCGTATTTTTATTGTCATTTCGATATGAACATGTTATTTAAGTATGGGCACCGAAACGTGCTTTTAAACGAGCCGTAGGGCCTCTGCTCTTTCTGGCATCTCCTCTATCAAACGCGCACGAGCACGGGCAGGCGCACACTCACGCACGCACACAAAGGTGTTAAAAAGTTCCTTAAAAAAGTGGGTGGGGGGGTTTGGTTACTTTGGGGGACACTAAGTCATGAGTTCAAGAATGGTATTCAAGTAATATTCATAATATTCAAGTGTTTGCTGGTTATTTGTTACATTTTCTATTGGCAGAATAGGATTGTTACACTTGAATAAAAAAAATGTGAAGTTACACTTCGGCTTTGTGACTTTAGTGCTATACCTAAAGTAAATAAAATTACCTTATTTTAAGGTAAAATAAAATTGTCTTTTTGATCATTACCAATAATGAAAATAGAATATATGCTGTCTCTTGCATCACAAAAATTCTCAATAGTTAAGTGTGGTCTTGTAGTCATGATTTTTTTCTGTCTCTGTCTTGACTGTCTCAATTGGACTCGGTCTTGACTTGGACTCGAACCTCTTTGGACTTGGACTTGACTTGGACTCGACAACGTACCCAAATGTTAACAGGTATGGGGTAAGTGTGTTAAAGGGGTGCTGCAATGGTGTGTCATGCATTCTGACTTCTTTACAATGTTAAACGTGCTGTCCTCATGCTTAACATGGTCAACTTATCAAAAAACGAGTTGGGCGTATTACGTAGTTTTTCTGTCCTCGATACACTCCTCCAGCGATCGTACAGGTTTCGGAAAGTTTTTTTCGAACATATAAAACTGTTTCGTAACAATTTTTCTTAGTCCCTTATTGGACAATTCTCCCGGAAAAGCACGCGGCACGCCCACGCGACTGCAAGGAGAGCAGGAGAAGGAGCATGCGCAGATGTCACTTTCACTTGTGTGCAAGAGAGAGAGAGAGAGTGAGCATACGTTCGTGAAGTTCAGGTGTTTGTTTGCTCACAGCATTTGGGTGATGAATGTTATATAAACGGTGTATGTAATGCTGGATTTGGAGATCGTTTGAAACTGATATATGGAGCCGTCCCAGCGTTAAAAGATGCCGGACATGAACCGCATGCGGTGAGTGAAACTGATGTCTGTGTTTTGTTGGCAATGGGTGCACACGTGCTTTAGTTCAGCCTTCCCCTCCCCCCGCACGCGCCGTATGCTTTCGGTAAAAATCGTACAGCTGTATCTATCTTTTATAAATGTGATCAAACTAAATACACTTCGAAGATACAAAGTATGCAATATTACTCTATAGGTACTCAAGATTAATATGAGATTGGCTGAAACCGTGTGTGTTAGGGATTTCTTGTGTAGCATATACTGGACGCATGTGAGTGTTGCGTTTGGTTTTTAGTACAACACTGCATATAGATTTACACCTAATGTTGTTGTCGTTACCATGCAACCTCTTGTGTAAAAATAAACTATATACTTTCTTGATAAATGTGCAGTCTTTAAATTTAAATCTGTCATATGGTAACGGGCATCCTGTGCAAAACAGGAGTTATGTTTAGAGCTGTGACTGTAAGCTGTTGTGTGAACAGAGCACATTGAAGTAAATCTGAAGAGTTAATTTGCAAAAATATAACCCCGTTGTTATATGTTGTGCATTCCAATTAATATCATTTAAACAATTGGGTTGTTTAAATGAGTTATCTGGTTTTGCAAATAAGCTCTTCATATGGTTGTCTATCCTTGACACTTTTAGCAGACCATGGACTATTCTGATTATGTGCCCTGAATAATATGAAATACAAATTGTAGTAATTATTGTAATAGTTATATA